>NW_015090954.1:986828-991021 GCF_001431845.1 Calidris pugnax | reverse complement strand
CAACTCTGCTCTCATGAAGAGCATATTGCCTGCTTTATTTTCTGCACCTCTTCCTGGCGTTACAAAAGTGTGTTACAAATTTTACGGAGGAAGGGGAGGAAAGGAGGAAAAGAGGGAAGGGCTCAGGTAGGCTGGCCTAGGGCTCTGCAGTCCTGTTTGTCCTCTGGTACTCTTCCAGCTCTGATTTCCTGTCCATGGCCAGTTGCAGCTCCTGCTTGATGATTTCGATCTGCTTCTCCAGCTCCGCCAGCTCTTGCATCACCGAGGTCCTCGCGATACCGAGGGACTCTGCCTTCCCGTTGGTCGTTAACGAAGCCGGAGTCTCTCTCCTCACCTGTGGCAGGGGGATGTCTTGGTGCTGACGGATCATCACCTCGTTTTGCCCTTCGTCGCTGCAGATGTATTTTTTCCGGTGGCAGTTGCCCAGACTGGAGGTGTTCCACACGGCATGCTGGCTGTTCCCTACGTGGGACCTGAACAGGGATGTGAGAGTTAATATGAAATCAGAGCCTGCTCCTGTGTGTAGGCAACCCTCCCCGGTGAGATGTCCTACCAGAAAAATCATGAATTACAGAATCACAGAATCTCGGTGGTTGGAAGGGACCTCTGAGATCATCGAGTCCAACCACACAGAAAAAAAAAAAAACCAACAAAAAACCAAAACCACCACACACCACACCCACAACAAATACCACACCACACAACACCCACCAACCAAGCCCCATACCAACAGCACCACGTACAACACTCCACCACATCCCAATAATCTCGGGCACTAGAGCATGCCCTGAAGAGCCACATCTGCACGTTTCTTAAATACCTCCAGGGATGGCAACTCCACCACCTCCCTGGGCAGGCCGTTCCACTGAATTACACAGAAATATTATTCCTTTATCCTAGGAATTATTTTTCTTGAAAAGCACAAATCATGATTGTAAATAGCCAAATTTTTCTGATTAAACCTTAGCGGAGACTAGAGCAGAATCCTAAAATTCATCTTCCTGGAAACTTTTTTTTTTTCTTTTAATTATGAAATTACAGCCCTCTCAACTCCAGCTTAGGAAACGGTGAGTTCCCCTCCAAAGCTTTCTGAAAGCTTCTGTGTTTGCAGTGTCCTAACTTTATTGCAGCGTGAGTTGCTTGTGTGCCATACTCTGTGCTAGGCTGGCGTGGAGAGATGAAGGGGAAAGTGTGCCCTTTGGAGGTGAGGTCTTCTTGAGTAGCTACTTGTGCTTTGGGGGATGGACACAAAGATGCGGATCCAAACCTTGCAGTGTACAGACATGAGCCTCTGGACAGAATAAACAGAATTAGGAGGTTTTGTGTTGGGGGAGAAATTCCCATTTGTTACCTTTTTTCAAATGCTTCAGTGCTTTCCAGGGGAGAAGCTTTTCCAAAATATTCCGATTCCAGAGAATCTCTTCCCTCTTTCTTGGGAGCTTCTCTGTGCATCCCTCCCAAATCAGGGTTTTTCCCAGGAGCAGCCTGTGGCCCCCACTCTCCAAATGGAGCATAAGGAAGCACGGTTGGTTTGCTTTTGTGGGAGAGGAGCCTGGCTCTTCTACCTGCTCTGCCTTTCTGATAATCTGTGTACGTTAATTTTCTAAATTGAGGCTGAAACTCTGAAGTAGTTGCTCTTAAAACTGCTCCATCATCAAGGTCTTCTGCAGGTATCCTTGGACAAAATGCCTATTAGTGTGAGGTACCGATCAGCAGGTTAAGGAAGAGGATTAACATTTCAGGAGTGGGATTGCTGAAAACAGCTGGACTCAGAAGGAATCTGGAGGTCGGAGCAGATACACATCTCACCTGCCTGCAGAGAAGGAAGTTGGGAAGTGGAAATTTCTTTAGAGGAGATGGTGATTTGGAGCATTTTCAGAGATGGGATGGCAGAGAGGGATGAGGGGAGGCTTTGGGCTGGAGTGGCAGCCCCAGCCTGGGTCACACTCCAGAGGGCACAGGGAACCCCGCTGGGGACATGTATGTAGGGTTTGTTTATCTTTGTGTAGATCAGTGATTTTCTCATATTTCATAACAAAAGATAGGAAGACTCTCAAGACTTGTGCTAGACTGGATGTGTGTTTTGTGATGCAATTATGTTGATCCCCTGAAGAGATGAAAACAAACGAGGTCTTCCTGAAGCAGGTCTCAGACAGGGAAAAGGATTACCCTGGGCAAGTAGAAAGTGGCAACGCATTTCCAGGGCCAAGAGCAGAAGCTGCATTTCCACACAGCAGTTTAGGCTAAAAAGGTCACTCAGCAGAGAGCAGAACTGCTGACAAGGGGCTGTCGTCCCTAGAGCTGTCTCCCTCCTGTGTACCTCTGCAGAGCCCAGGGTCTCCTGGGCAACCAGTGCCACCAACCTGCCTTGGAGCAGAAGTACGTGCCTCAGAGAAGCTGCAGGCCTTTGTTTTGTAAATACTTCTGAGCCATACCATCAATCCATAATTTCTGATACACTTTTCTTTCCTCTCACAAATCAAAACACAGCTTTTTCGTAAGCGTTAGTAACTGACATAGCTGCTGCTGCTGCTGGTGGGGGTTCTGTCGGGGGGTCTGGGCAGGTGATTTTAACAAAGGCCACAGTTCACACTCAAGTTTTGTCCAGTAAATGAAAACCTTCACAATTCGGCCACTGATGCTGACCAGCCCTCCTAGTGTTTGGAAAACAACCTGAAATAAAACAGTGGATTTTCTTCCCTGAGGGAAATAGTAGCATCATACAAATTCTTTCCACCTCTTTTCGGTATCTTGGTGCTTTTAACAATCCCACAGTCCCCAGCAGGAATAAAAGAAAGTGTAGGCATACAATTGATTTGAGAGCGCTAGGTTGTACCTTGTTACATCGGTATATATGACAAGCTGGGCACCTTATCACTAGGTGTCTTGAGTTAAATTCACCATAATTCTGTGCAAACAGCAGCTCAGACCCTGAGAAGAGCGTGGACAGTGGGTGGGCGTGCAGCACACCTCCACTCTCAATGTTGAAAGAAGATTCATGCAGTTCTTTTTCTAAGCCATTCCCTGTGGGGCTTATGGCCATTTCCTTGTGTGATGAAATTTTTGCACTGCTCAGTATCCGGCAAGCTCTTCAGCTGGAGCTTTTTTGTATGTGATCAAAGATACAGAGAGCCCCCTTCCTCTGGAAGGCTCTCCCTCCAGCTGCGTTAGTGCCTCAGGCTTTGGGAGTGTGAATGCAACCACCCAGCAAGGAGGGTGCAGGAGGAGGAAAAGTTTAGCACCATTCAGCTCCGGGTACCGCTCTTCAAAGATGAACAACGAGGAGCTGCTGTGTGCAAGGAAGTGCCATACTATGCGGTTTTGTGGGGCAGTAATACGAAGGAACAAAGGAATTAAATGAACTGAATGTGGTTTTATATACTGGTTTGCATACACAGGCAGTCTGGAAGCTAGTAGTTGCTTGCTTCTTACATTTGTTGCCGCTAGTACAGGGATGACAAACTAAACACAACAAACATTTACATACGTGGGTTTCAGTCATGCCAACTATCTAAGCAACAGCCTGGAAGACATTTTTTTCCTATAATCTGTGGCTGAACTTCTCTGTAGAAAAGCAATACTGCTGCCTCTCTACTGAGTAACTGAGCAAATGTATAGTTTTAATAAAATGCTTTGTGTTCCTGGTAGCTATAGATAAGATTGTCTCCTCTTCAGAAGACACAGGCTATGAAAACCAGGAAAAGTTGACACCTACATTTTTTTTCTCCAACAATAGTTGTTTGAGACAAAGGTTTCTGAAAGAACTGCATTTTCCTCTTCTCAGCTTTCTTATTTCTCATGCTGAAAAATAAGAAAGCTGAAAAAAGTTCCTAATATCTATCCTGCCTGATCTCTCATTCACTGTGAAGCTGTCTGACAGGGCCCTGGTTATCTGCCAGTGCTTTAGTATGTCAGTAATTAATTGCCTAGAAGTACGGGCAGTGGACTTAAAAAATTGCAGTTTCTCTTTAGAATGGGGGCACTTTTATTAGCTATATGTGAAATCATGAAGAATAAAATTTCTAGATTTAATACTGTTGGAAACAATTAATTCATTTCTAAATCCTTCCCTTGTCACTTCTACCTTGTTTCCTTTTTTTTGTCTTTTTTTTTTTTTTTTTGTTTCTTTTTAATTCCTTAATATTCCCATCAGGATATACCTTAATTAGGTCTTCACTGAGTGGATAGAGCTA
>NW_015090954.1:915787-986617 GCF_001431845.1 Calidris pugnax | reverse complement strand
TTTTTTTTTTTTTTTTTTTTTTTTTTTTGGTTCCTATTAGATCCCTAAGTAGATACCCAGACACAACATGTTTCATTTAAAAGTAATTTTTGTAGTTTGTGTTTTAAGGTATGCAAAACTTCCTACCTCTTTTCTACTCGTTTTGTCTTAGGCTGGCATTTGTCCTCAATAAATGAACTGTTCAGCGCACGATGTAATCTCTAGAGGGAAAAGAAGAAAATAAATTAGTAAAAGCAAGATTAAGAATAGCTCCATAAATAGGTAAACAATTTGGGCTTTGTGTGATGGACTTGAGCATAAATTATTTCGCATGTTCAAGGATAGAGGCAATGTCTGTGCTCATCATTACAACAGATTTATTTTCCTGCAGTTTCCCAAGGAAGGGCAATCAATGGAAGGTTGAGAAACAGTTTGCAAACAATCCTTGATGTTAGAATTCCTCAGAAAAAAAGCAAACTTCATTATTTTCTAAAGGATCACTTTCACTGTGCTGCTTTAATGCAATAGCAGCTCTTTCTTTCTTTGCCTTTTGCTGCAAAGTAACCTCTTCCTTTACAGCAAACATCCAAAGCCATTTTCTTCCATTATTTTCTCTGGAATAATGAAAGAAGTTACCCAGCTCTTCCTACATGCTTCAAAAGTTTGGGGACCTGTAACAGTGAGATAACAAGTTCTGTTTAGCCAGTTCAGGAGAACACCACTGGTGTTTCTGGTGTCCAGAAGGGCAGTAAGGTTACAAGTGCAAATAAAGGTCCCTTCTGTAAGCTTTGCAATTGTGAATATTTGAACTGTTTCCTCTGTGCTTTCATTCCATCATTAAGTAAACCTCTTCAAATTCCAGAAGCTGCCATCACACTTCAAAAGCCAACCATCAGAGCTCTTCCAACCTTTTACACCTTGCTCTTGTCCAAGCTTTCTTAATCACCACATGACTTTCACAGGGTTACTTCTGAACATGTACCTGACTTGTATGGAGCCAGTACTTCATCTTGGATTTCTTCTTGATTCGTGGTAGGACCAGTCTGTACACGATGTGTTCCCCAATGGTAGTGAGAATGGACAAACCAAACCCAATGCAAAGCATCACAAAGAGCCCAGAAAAATGCTTGATCCCCATTTGCAGGGTCTGTGAATAAAATCAAAATGGGAAATCAAGAGAGTAGGTCGTTACTGTATTTTAACAGATGCTTCTGTTTTCTCCTTTGGAAATGTGGTCTGACAATACCCAGTGGTGAAATATTGCAGAATAGCCTGGATGCTGTTCACAACAAAACCCTTCTCTGCTGCAGAGAGCTTGGTGTTCCATGAGAGCAAAGGATCTGTCATGGGAATGAGAATTAGCCGCAGACCAGGGAATTTTTTCCCTCGTGCTGTTTCCCTAATGAGATTAAGTGTTGAATACCTATGAGAATCCAGTATTTGTGGTGTCTTTGCATTTGTAAAAGCAAACACTGCTTGACAGAATACAGTCAATGAACTGTAGAGCAAGTCCTTCATCAGCAGTGAGCTAAGACCAACTGTTCATATTTTCTGGAAATTGATCATTAACTTCCCCTTTTCGTGCTTTACCCTTCACAGAAGGTCGTGGAGAAAAATGTTTTGAAGAAGTAGCACAAACATGGCACCTCTCCTCTCCCTACATTAGCAGGACTGAAATTGTGTTTGTTAAGAACCCCGACTGCAGTTATGAAAAACAGGAACACTCTCACCTTGTTCTGCTGACCCACCCTTCTCATGTAGGGTGGAAAGCCTCTAATTAGTTTGAGTCTTTTATTGGCATTAATCATGTCTGAAAACCAAGAAGCTATGTACAGCAGCCTTTTGTACCACAGACACCTGCACTCCAATGGATGGGTCAGGTTTTCATGTTATGTGTAATCTTACTTCCTTTATTCTCATGCCTCCGTAACTCGGTTGTGAGTTTATCAATAAATAAAATCTCTCGCTAATAATTGCTGCCCACAAACAACTTTGGAAATATTTCCAAGAAAATAAGTTCTACTTGTGCCTTTCTATTAAAGAATGCTATTCCTCAAGTCAGGAAAAAAAAAGGAGCAGAAAATTGCTTTGGTAGGGTTGTGTGTCAGGAGATGGTATCTGGGATGCTGTCACCCTGGATAATTGACTTGTGCGTTCCTTCAGTTTGTTGTTAGTTTGGTGGGTGGGGAGTAGTGGGGATTGTGCTTTGTTATGACTACAGATGCGTAATCCAGAAAAGAAACTGGATTTAGTAGAGAGGAAAATCACAAAATCTTTCAAAAATCTTTCTATGACATGATTTTAAGCCAAAGAGTTGATTAGTGATGAGTCCACTGAAGCCGAAGGCTTGGAAGCCTCTTTGTGTATTTGTTGGGCGATTGTGAGCAGTATTTCTCTTCTGGTTTTCATATTTGATTTCTGTTCTTTAAAACACAATGATATGAGATATCATACCACAGATTTTTAAAAAGAATAGAGCTTCAGCAAACTAGCAGAGTGAGAACTTTTGCATTTGGTACTGGCAATGAACTCCTATTTGGGGGGCTCTCTGCCAAAATCAACCTGCTTGTCCTGAAGCACACTGAGCAGAATTTTTGTACCAGTGAATAAACACTTCAAGGGTGTTGAAGGGTATAATGAGGGTGTAAAAAGCAACTTCTAAAGAAATTTACTGCAGCCTGGAAAGGGAAGTGGAAAACCACAATAGAGTGATACTGGGGTAGAAGGGTGTCAGAGTCTTGGCACGAGGGTCTTCTGAAGTTGAGAGCACATCAGCTCAACCTAAAAGTGAAACTTCCCTCTCAGCATTGGAACTTCTCATTGGCAAAAGCCTGTTGTCCCATACTTTGTCCTTCCAGTTAGGAGAGCAGGAGGGCAACACAAAAATCACAGATGGTAATGCTTTAAATCACTCAAAACCCAAAGTGTTTGACTGGAGGTCCATGTTACCTGGCCTGTTTCTTTCAATTAGGAGTGAGGCCTAACTTTTAGCTGAGGCAGCATAAAAGCAGAATGAGGCCCCACATCTGTTCTTTTTCTCAGAGGTCTTTAGAGCCAAGACCTCAGTATGACCCATCTCTGCATTCAGAACATGTTAAGTATCTATAAGAAGCAAAAAGACTGCCATCTGTAGTTTCTGAACATACCAGTTAAATATGCTTGTGTTAATTCTCCAAGACGCATTATTGCAAATCACTTGCTTCCCAAAAAGGGTGTTCAAAGGCAAGTATGAAACAATTCCCTAGAGATGCAGATTTAATAGTAAATGTAAGAGTAAACTGAATGAGAAATAGAATCATGATTAAAAAGGAATAGATTTGCTCAGTCATCTGAAGAACACACCTATATATACCTATATATCTATATATGCTCCCAGGCTACTGCTAGTTTGGTGTCACACAGAATAACAGCGTATGGGCAGACATTGCCATAAACTCCCTCAGTGGCAGGAACCCATGAATCATCTGGGTGAAGGTCTCCTTTTGTTCAGCTGCTTGAGGAGTAATGCAGAAGTCCCCAACGAGAGGGGGGACCAGTAAGAAGGCCTGATCTGCTAGTGTAAGGAGCGCTTATATTACTCTGAAAATATGAACAAGGTTTAATGGTATGTGATAAAACTGTAGCCATTCAAAATGGGAGCTGGGACTCTTTAGTCTGGAGAAGAGAAGGCTGAGGGGAGACCTTATCAACGCCTACAAGTATCTCAAGGGAGGGTTGAAGGAGGAGGGAGCCAGACTCTTTTCAGTGGTTCCCACCGAGAGGACGAGGGGCAACGGGCACAAGTTGGAACATAAGAGGTTCCACTCAAATATGAGGAGAAACTTCTTCACGGTGAGGGTGACGGAACCCTGGAACAGGCTGCCCAGGGAGGTTGTGGAGTCCCCTTCTTTGGAGATTAGTAAGAAGGCCTGATCTGCTAGTGTAAGGAGCGCTTATATTACTCTGAAAATATGAACAAGGTTTAATGGTATGTGATAAAACTGTAGCCATTCACTGAGAGAGCTGGGACTCTTTAGTCTGGAGAAGAGAAGGCTGAGGGGAGACCTTATCAACGCCTACAAGTATCTCAAGGGAGGGTTGAAGGAGGAGGGAGCCAGACTCTTTTCAGTGGTTCCCACCGAGAGGACGAGGGGCAACGGGCACAAGTTGGAACATAAGAGGTTCCACTCAAATATGAGGAGAAACTTCTTCACGGTGAGGGTGACGGAACCCTGGAACAGGCTGCCCAGGGAGGTTGTGGAGTCCCCTTCTTTGGAGATTTTCAAAACCCGCCTGGATGTAGTCCTGAGTAACATGCTCTAGCTCTAGGCAATCCTGCTTCAGCAGGGGAGTTGGACTAGATGATCTCTATGGTCCCTTCCAACTCTAGAAATTCAGTGAAATTCAGTGAAAATAATAATAAAAAAAGACACAGTGGAAATTGCAGTGGGGGTTCCTGCATGTGTGAGATGTCTCCTCCAGCCTGAGGTCGGTGTTTGATGCCACCCCAGTAGTGCTGCAGAGAGAACACTTGGCCAGCTACTTAAATGAAAAATATCTCCCTTGTCTTCAGTAAAGCTGCTGTGATTTATGCTGATGAGGGTCTGGCTCACTGTCCTGTCAGCTCTGCAGAAACATTGTCTACCTTCCCTGGAAACAGGTGAAAGAAATTCCAGCACTGGCATCTGAGATGTGTTTTTCACTTGTAATAGATAGCTTTTGAAATTGTCCCAAACAAGACATCTTTTCCTGGGAAAGGAAATGCCAAAACAAAGCATCAATAATATTTCATCTAGCAATAAAGAAGATAATGCATTGAAAGAGCTGCCTGATAAAGGCTGCACAGTAGAGGGAAATTTTTGAGACTAAATTAAGTGGGGAAACGAGGTAGGGGAGAAATAATTAGCATGGTGTGTCGTACAGCGTATGGAATGATTATTTATAGCAGTATCAGCAAATTTACATACCATTGTAAAAAGGCAATTTATCAGCTGTTCATAATTACTGTAGACACGCACATGTTAAATAATAAAGGAAACCATCTCATAGAGGCGCCTCTCATTTTCATAGCTTCATGCTGATTTGTATCAGAGCAGCAAGCTCTATTACTTATTTTGTAGTCTGTGTATGTATTTGTAGGTGCATATATAGAATATTTTTTTGAAAGAGCAGCAATAAACTGGACTCTCTATCACCACTTTCTGCTGAAGTGGTAGGGGTCAGGTGTGCATGTGTGATAGGTCTTTGCTGGCAATAGAAAACCAACTGATGACTTTCTCTACTGTAATATCTCCTCTGGTTTTTTTGTTTGGTTGGTTGGTTTTTGGTTTTTTTTGTCTTTTAGGAATAAAAGCCCATAATGTGGTATGTTCTCTATCAACCCAGGATAAAAATACAGTCCTTGTTCCAACTTTGTAATCATAAATTCAGGAGGTAGCTCCCTGCATTTTAGGAGAAGGAACTCAATTATGCCCATGGGGTGGTTCTGAAGCAATAAGCAACCATAGTCAATCCTGTGATAATTACAGCTAATGGTGCTAAGCACTACACTGGTAACAGCCTCTTTTGCCACTTGGAAATTGGGAAATTGGCAGTTTCTGAAAACCAACAAATACAAGAACAGAAGTGGAGGTATCTGCTTTTTTATATATATCCTCAGAGAGACTTTTCTGAATTATCAGCCCATATCTGCAATTGCTACCTAAACATTTCCTGCTATCTCCTCTGTAGTTACATGATTTTTCTTTGGGCCCTGAAGAGAAAGAAGGGGATGCAGAGAAAAGAGTTTGATATTTGCACTCTCTTTGAAGGGGGGAGGCAGAGACAAAAAACAGTGATTTCATTATTGGATTTCACAGGAAAAACTCCTGCTTTACTCCCTACTACAAGAGACTGTAAATGCTTTACTCTCACTTTGGTTGTACTGAGAGCAGTGAATTAACCATGAAACATGCCTGTGGTCCAGCTCTGGCTAATTGGAAGCCTCTAAAGATTTTTGTGGATATTTTGCAGACTGGAAGCACAGCAGAGGTACTGGTGCTATACACAGCTGAACGCAAACACTCAATAGGGATATCATGTGTGTATTAATGTGCTTTAATAATAAGCTAACCTTTTTGATAGCATTGTTCCCACAAGGATTTTAAACAGCTTTGCTGAGACCAGGAAGTTAAATTTTGCAGCACCTCTGTGAAGAAGGAATTATTTCCAGCTTTACTGGGGATAAATGGATGTGAAGGACAGATTTCTAAACGCATTTGGGCATCTCATTAGGTTTGCAAAATCCTATTGATGCTGATGCTTGTGTTTAGGTAACTAGGCAGTATTAGAACCTGTCCCTCTGTCCAGACTGGGGCATTTCTTGTAGCTGCAGAAAGACTGTTATTTATTTATTTATTCTTTGTTCTTGTGGCTTTCTGTGCTCTCAAAGAAGTGGCAGCATTGAAGTAATATATATTTAATCTCTCTAGAGAGATTATCCTTAGCAAAGACCAGTAACCATAGCTATAGGGTTTCAAGTGCCAAATTTTAAGATACTGTAAATCATTGTTTTGCATTAGCAAGACAAGTTCCTTTCCCCTCTTGCTGTGAGAAGTTTTGCACAGATCTGGAAAAATACTCCCTTTTGTAATAAATCTTCTTCTTTCAACTCATCCATTTTCTGAGTCCTGTCCGTAGTGGGAGGAAAAACAGCACAGATACCATCTGAATTAGGTACTGAGAAGATGTTTGCTTTTGTGGTATCACAGGCTGGTGAATTGGGAATAACAGCTTTGTTTCCTCAGCTAGTGACCTGGGTTTGGTTTTTTTTTTTTTTTCATTTTTGACAGGTGGATCTAAATCTGTTCCTCATTTCCAGGAAACTGAAAACATGCTTCTTCTGACTCTGTTGTCAGACTCAATACCCATACACTCCTTTCTTCAGGACCATTATGGAAAGTATTTTTTTTCCCCAGAGCAAGTCCAGACGCCACTGCCTCTTCCTACATTGAGATGGCCCCTTTACAATGCAACATCTGTCATTTTGTGATACCCTTCTTCGCAAGGTTCCCAGTCCTCCAGAGGGCAAGGGCCAGTCTCCTCCCCAGAAGGCGTATGTGCAGACTGAGCAAATTGTCTTGGCAGCAAAATCTTTTTTCCTGCTCTTTGTGTTTGTTTTTCACGCACTGGTAACAAGGTACAGGGAAAGGTGACTGACGGGCAGCTTTTATTTATGAGCGCAGGGCAGTTTGTTCCCTTTGTGGAGGGGTCTGCGTGCCCTTCCCTTGACACCTGGACTGCATCAGAGACAAACTCATAAACCACAGCTTCAAGGTTAGGGCTAGAAAACTGACTGGGGAGTTGACAGGTAATTGGTACTACAAAAAAAGGGAAGTAACTTTTGACATTTGAGGAGACAAGGCAAAACTCAGAGCAGAAAGGCACGATTTGCTGGTTGACAACTGGATAAAATCTTGGCAAGGTGGATAAGGCACTGCCTGATTGTGCTGAGGCCAAAGATCACTGAGTCAGGCACAAGCCACAGCAGGTCAAGTTTGAGCAAGTTCCTTCAAAGACTCCAGAGAGGAGCCATCATTGGATGCCACCACTGCTCAGAAAAAAGAGAGGATGGAAGGACTTTCTTGTTGCTGGCTGCCTGCTCTGGATCAGATGGAAGCCTATGGTCAATGACTGATCCCCACCACTACCAGCATGGACCTGTCCCTCAGGCACTGGCTGGAGGTGCACAGCACTGTGCTTTCCCCACATCACCCCCCACGGAAAGCAGTGGGTCTACAGTAATAGACAGTAATAGGGTCAGTTTGGGCTGGCGTAGTTTGTGCATTTGCATATATTGTTATTGTAAATGTCAGGTTAGATACTGTCTGTGTGAAGCATCAGTGCATTGTTGATATTAATAGCTGGGATACTATTATGTAACAATATATCATTTTTTATTCCATGTATTGGTTGTCATCTGGCTGAACAGCCAGCCTACATGCAAACCAGCCCCTAAGTTCTACAGCTTCGTTTGTCCTGTGACACGTGGGACTGGAGAATATACAAGCTGTTCAAGCAAAAGAGAAGATGCAGTGTCAACAGTAACATTTAAAAAAATGTAGCTTAAAAGCTATGAAACAGGCCATACAGAGAGTTAGCTTTTCCCAAAATCCTGACTACTCTTTTGGCCAGGAGAGGCCCTTCTCTTTCACACTGTCTTGAGAAACCATGGTGTGCCAGCTCACCTCCCAAGTCACAGGAGATAGAACAAGGGGAAATGGCCTCAAGTTGCGCCAGGGGAGGTTTAGATTGGAAATTAGGAAAAATTTCTTCACAGAAAGGGTTATCCAGCATTGGAATAGGCTGCCCAGGGAAGTGGTTGAGGCACCATCCCTGGAGGTGTTCAAAAGACGGGTTGACATGGTCCTCAAGAATATGGTTTAGTGATTTATTTTTTTTATTGCTTATTCCTTATTTATTTTTTTGTCAGAGTTAGGTTGATGGTTGGACTAGATGATCTTTATGGTCCCTTCCAACCTAGACAATTCTGTGATTCTGTGATTCTAAATGCCCTGCCCTGATCATCGCCTGGTCTGAACAGTCAGAACCACTGCTAATTGGCAGGCAGCTTGCCCGCTCGGGCCATCCACCCTGCCTGCTGTCGGAGGGGCTTGGTGCCAGAGCTGTTTCCCTACTGTCAGCGGAAAGCGGCAAAGATGCCAATTCACTCTATTTTGGTTCCCAAAAATGCCAGAGAAAGAAAGAATTTGCCGTCTCTCCTGAGCCTGGGTGGAGCTAATATGCTGGAGGGGAAAGTCCTTAGGAGCCTGGCTCCTGCTGAAGTGGTGTTAATAACAGTAGAGGAAAGGCTAAGTGTATTGTGTACAAATTGAAAATGAATGACACTAATTATGTCTAGATGTAATACGTGCAAATACAACTCTCCCAACCCCGCTTCCCTCCTGCACCACGCTCTGCCCTAAGCAGGGACTTAGCAAATGTACAACAAGGAGATTCCTTTGAGACTAGAGAACGACAATTTTAAATCAAGGGTACTCAAGCATTATTGCTAGTGACTAGCAATCAGTGTGAACAGCCACTGCTACAACAATTCCTTGTGGCAGAGAGGTTAAGACACAGTTCACTGCAGCAGTTAATTCCAAGTCTGAGTTAGCTGCATCCCCCATGGATGATCCAATGGGTGCCGGTCAGAGTAAGATGCCCTGGGCAAGTGGTTTTGCTGAAGAGGTTCACACAAAACTGCAGAGTCAAGCCTTACTGACCTTTGCACTTTCAAACTCATCTTTGGTTTCTCAGCTGGAGGAGTCACTGCAAATTTTCCAGCCCCAGTCTGGGCCATGCCCTTCCAAGACAACTTTGTTTTCAAATGCAATTTAGAATGAGCCAAGTGCTGCCAGATAGAGAGAGATGGAAAGAGCCAGCAGTGAGTTCTGCCACAGGAAATATAATTTCACATTGTAAGATTAGAGAAAAATGATGGGTAGGAAGATGAATCTCAAAACAAATCTAAAGAAAAACTAACCTCAGTGGGCAGGAGTGGCAGGTGGATAAAAATCAGGTATAACCTAGAGGTAGTGACAACAAGGAAAATGGATATTTCACCCATTTAAAGGCTATACTGATCAATATCTCACCTACACATACTCCCATATTTGAGCCATTACTCTAGGTCAACAGGAGCAGTGTGTCACAGACCAAATCTATCAAAAAGATGTAGAAAAATACAAAGCCATATTCTAGCTATCAAAAGGCAATTGCTGGGTCTTAGTTTGGTATATAATCCATGTGAATGACTACCCACTTAGAAGCTGAGACTTTTCCGAAAATGAATTATCTGCTTCTGTGCTGAACATTGTCCTCACTTCAGTGAATCTGTTGAATGCTACGGTGTCTGACTGCGGGGAGTTAAATAATGGAGATTTCTGGGCTGTACAGCAATAAAGGGTACAGACTGACATAGAGATAAGACCAAGAATGATTCCCATTCTTCTTGATGTAATGATGGGGAAGCTATGGTCTAGAGAGTGTCCACTGCTTGGCCCTGTAAATTTATCCCAGCTGTGAAATTGCAAGTTCTAAAATCTGTGAGTTTTTGGCCAAGAGAAGTGTATGAAGAAGAGTGGATGCTCATGGGAGATGTGGTAGAAGAATTCAGGTCTGGACTTAGCAGAGCCTACCCCACAATGGCACTGACTTACAAGTGGACTTGTTTCTGCTCGTTCTTTCTGAATGCATAAGGCCCTTGAGTACATGCGGATTTGTTCAAGGACAAAATCTCTGAGTGACTTTTTAGAGTCTTTCAGTTCCGTCACCTGAATCAGCTCATTGCACCTTGGCCCTCAGAGAAAAACTCTGTTAGGCACGTTGGGTTAGCACAATTGAAGATCAAATAAGGACTAGAGTCAGAAAACCAGCCCCAGAGCAGCCAGACCTCCAGTCCTATCTGGCACCATGTGGAGGTTACACTGAAAAGACCGAATTACTTTAAAGCACAGCATGTCTTCCAGCTGTGACCCTATGCCTTAAAAACTATTCAGCACTGAGAAAAAAGGAAGTCCATGAGGCTATTCATGTGACAAAAATCAGAATTTTCTTTTCAGACTGGAGCAGCTCTTTTCTCATCTTCCCTGCCTTTGTTGGCAGGCCTTGAGGAATCTTTGAGTACTTAAACCATGTCATTGCTTTTTCATGCCATGAATACAGGGAAGTTTAAGGCTTACTCGGAAAACAGCAATTCGGTATTTCATCACTGAACATGGAGGAGTTAATGAAAATCTAGGGAAGCGAAGGAACTGGGTTTGCCTCAGAGATAATGTACTAGCAATAGCTCTGCAGGAAAATGGTATGGTCTTTCCTTGTATTTTTAAATTGCAAAGGGCTTTCAGAAGAGTAACTGCAAAAATGACATGCTGCCTATCAGGTATCTTTTTCTCCAGTTTGAATGCAAGGTTTATTCTATCTTTGCTCAGGTTTGCTTTTCTTGATAAAAAGACGTATCCAGTTGGTTTTACAATATGCCTTCTGCAGTGTGCCCAGCCAAGGCTTATTTTCTCTATTACTGTACTTGATGTGGCAGAAAAAAAAGTTCCTGGAGACAGTATTGAGATCCTAAGGCTTATAGCAGTGGTCTCCAAATCGTTTTTGATCATACACCTCTATCAGTTACTATTTTAGCATGCACTTCCATATAAGTAAATATAAATATTTAAAATTTATAATTATATTAAATTTAATTTGAATTAAAAATTTATATAAATATATTTATTTTTATTATAATCTATACATATATAAGCATTACTGAAGCTCTAATACTTTCTTCCTGCACCACAGTGGATTGTCTCCTGCAACCCCAGGGGCGGTATGCACCCCACTCTAGAGACCACTGGCTTAAAGGAGCAAATACGTATTCTGGGAGAAAACCAGTACTAAATAAAACCATATTTTATAGCTGGAAGATGTTTAGAATTGATTCTGTGGCTTAGCTATTTCTCTAGGAATACAGTGAATATAGCCCTGGATAGAGCTACTGGAGTAAGATTTTCATGATTAGAGGAAGCTCCTTATGTCTCATCACTGGGGAATTACTAAGTAGGTAAGTTGCTCTCTGCTGTAAGAATTTTCAATTTTAAGAGAGTTGTAGTAATTAATGCCATTATCATCTGGTAATTTTCCTGAGATTTAATTCAAAAGATTGTGTTACAATGTAGAGTAACAAGAGGTCATTGAATGAAGTGCTTGTCAGGAACAAATATGTCAGCTGCATTAAAAAGAAAATTCCCCAGATACCTGTCTTGTTAGATGCTAATATAATCTTCAGATAAGCCAGATCAGAAATAGCAGTGAATACACACTTTTGTTTAAATGTGCTTTCTTGTGATGAATTAATCACATAAAAAAAGAAAAAATTGAATTGAACAAGTTGAATAAAAATAAATTGGATTTTCTTCTATGAATGTTGGATGTTAAAATGTAATTTATTTCATATTGATACAGTCTTAATGAAAAACTTAAAACTGTAATAAGAGATGCAGAAATACCCCAACAATCTATGTATTAGACCAGCCTAGTACAGTTTTTCTTTGTCTGATCTCTAAGAAATGCGGTTTTTCTAGTGATTTAGTCAGCAGTGAGAGGTTTGCAGACAAGGAGCTCAGGTGAATGCTGCAGGGCAGGAGCCAGAGCCCTAGGAAAATGGGCTTCTCTTTTCAGGTAGAATGGCCACGCTACCACTTGCTCAGGGAACACGTAGGGTTGGTTTGATATTTAGCTCTGAGGAGGAGATGGCATGCTTTTAGCTATGTGTTTTGTACCAGTGAGAACACGTAACCTACCTCTTTTGGAACACTTTGAGCTAAAAGTGTATGCTCTAAGCTTCAGGCATGCTGGATCCTTTGATTCCTCAGTACTGTATCTTTTTTTACATGACAGTGTAAGGAACTTGACGAAGAATTGCTATTCCCGTAAAAGGAGACTTATTCTTATAAATAATGGCCAACGTCTTCAGCTGCCACAAGCTGGCATAATCCCTCTGATTTGATACCAGGACGTGAAACCATGGAGATTTACTTCCATTTCCTGTAGATCTACTTAGACACTTAAACCTGCTTCTCTTCTGTACCTAGCACGATATCTTAGCAGACTGTTTTTAGGCTGAAGTCCTGTCTTTGGTACAAGTAGCTGCCACATACGTTACAAAGCAGGGATATATTAGAAATTCGAGAGGCACTAAATTCACCTGCTCTCTCTGATTCTTTTGCCCTTGTTGGTCTCCACACTAGCTGTTTCAGCCATCGCTCCCATGTGAGATGGTCCAGAATGACTGACAGACCCTGTGGATGCTGATGCATGTAACCGCGTGGCATCAGACAGATTTGTTGTGCAGTGTGCCAGATCACTTTCTTTAATGCTACGTTACATGCCCTGTTTGTCTCCAGAAGTGCTCTCTGATGCATGCACTGCATGCCTAACTTGGCAGCACAGTCTTACTGACGCTTTTCTTGTGCTCTGACCTGAATGCTGCTGGGCTACAGCATCTCTTGCTTTGGAAGCCTAACGCTTCTCTTCAGCTGCAGCTCATCTCTGCCACGTGTGGGCCAAATCCTCATTTATGTGCCCCAAGTTCATGGCTTACCTCTGTGACAGCAAAGCTTCTTTTCCCACATGGAACAACCTTGTACCATTTGTCGTGCAGAACATCCATGAAACCGTGGGACTTGTACTGGCTTATCAGCTCAGAGATGTTTGAGGTGAGTGGAGAGTTGGGGGGAAGACCAATACCATATCCTAGAAGAAAAAATAGTACAATCATCAATCATATGTTAATTTCAGCTGTCAACTACCAGCATGGCAGATGAAGCTGGCATTCTGTTTCAGCAAACCAGTTCAAACTCGGATGCTGACTTACTGTGGACTCAGAATGCTGAGATGAGACTTATTGCTGTGCAAAGTAAGGTAGCCTAATGCAAACTGGATATGAAAATTCAACATTATTATGGCCACAAAAGCAGTATGTAAAATTGGATGTTGAAAAACTTAAGATCGAGTTACAAAGAGATGAATAAATCTTTTATCTCTAGGAACACAGCCTTTTGCATGCCCTTGACATGGGTTCTTCTTTTTTACCTTGCTTTAGCAACGCAAAAGGGCCTTAATGTCAAGTAAACCATTCTGGGATCCCTTTACATTGTTACAGCCATGGATATGACTGTGGTGTCTAATGTGGCATTTTATTTTCCCCTTATCTTTTGATGAGAAGCTGTGTTTGCATAAATGTATACGGGAGCAGCCAGTATTGCTGTCACACAGCAATGCAGAGCCCAGGGGATAAGGCTTCTGTTCCTGCAGTTCTGCTCTGGCAGTGACACGGACCTCTACATAGTAATAAATACAGTTTTTAGCCACTGTGTCATCTTTTACCCCTTTAAAGTGCTGGTAAAGGACTTAGCATATGTGAAAATGAATTCAGTAATTCTAAATATGGTTTTTCAATTTGCAGAATCTGTGGTTTGACTTTAGAAAAACAAATGCAATTCATGCCTGGAAGACAAACAGAGGCCCCACCTCGAATACCGTGTCCAGTTTTGGGCCCCTTACCACAAAAAAGACACTGAGGTGCTGGAGCGGGTCCAGAGAAGGGCAACGAAACTGGTGGGGGGTCTGGAGAGTAAGTCTTATTGGAATGGGCTGCCCAGGGAAATGGTTGAGGCACCATCCCTGGAGGTATTTAAAAGATGGGCTGATACAGTGCTTAGAGACATGCTTTAGTGATGGTGGTGTGTTTTGTTTTGTTGGTTTTGGTGTAGTGGTGTGTTGTTTTTTTCTTTTTGTTTGTTTTGGGGTTTTTTGAGAGTTTTGTTGATTGTTGGAGGAGACGATCTTTAAGGTCCTTTCCAACCTAGACAATTCTATGATTCTATGATTCTATGTCCTGCTGATTCCCTGCAGAAATTCGTTTCTAGTCTACTGTGGATTCCAGTTCAAAATTCGGATTTTCAGACTGTCTCCTTTACAGAAACAAAAAAAACCCCAAAACCCCACAAAACCAAACCAAATCAACAAAACCAAAACCAACCAACACAAAACACAGGAAGAAAGAAAAAAAATATACATGAGAGGTAAATTTGCCACCACAGTGGTTTGTTTTTCAGTGATGCAGTGTGATGTGGTTTGGGTTTTGATTGATCTAATTGAGAAAGTTGAAGATTTATTGGGTTACATGCAGATGGTGAAACATGCTGCTCACGCAGCTCTCTGTTTGTCTATTCTCCTACATATCAAAAAGAAAATAATAAAATGGATTGCTTTCACATCTCTGGTGCGAATTCAAACGGGAGACACCGACGAGGTATCGCAAAAAGGAAGGTTTTACAAAATGCCTCGTGCTGGTGACTTGTAGCTGAAATGATTGAAATGCTCAGCTCTCCCTGGCCTTCATTTAGCATATTGCCTTCCTCAATCAGGTCTGAACATTTCTGAAGGCGGTCGTTTTAATGTGCGATGGGAGCGGCCGCAGTAATTGCCCTTGGAGGAGAAGACGAAGGGAACTTCAATCATTTTCACTGGCTGTCATCCATCACAGAAGCCATTCCTGAAGTCTAATAGCTGCTAATGTGCTCACCACGCCAGAGGCAGCTTTGGACAAGCCTGGCTTCCAGGCTGCCCTTCCAATCTGTCCTGGCCAATACACTCGGGCTGCAGGAGGCTACAGACCAGGGTGGGCTCCCTTTATCTTCCATTAGCTACAGATTCACCGGGAATCTTAAGCTGACCTTATAAAACAGGAACCGTACTTACCTGCTTCAGATGAGAGCAAAACTGTTTTGAACGTATTTCGCTGAGTTTTGAACATGTGTAATGAAAGTGAGCCTACAAAAAGCAAGCCTCATTTCAGGTGCTGTGTTATTTTCATTGTGAGCAGATTAAAGGGCTGTGCCTCCTACTCATTTGGAAACAGACCGTTCGAGCACTTTGAATAATTCCTATACAGAGCACTGGCAGCAGAAGGTAAAAGTGATCTGAAAGTTCAGAAACCACAAAAAAGGAGGGAAACCTTGGTTCTGCTTGACCACTGAGAATTTTACATGATCTTCAAGGGGTCCAGTTTCACCTGCATACTTTCATTGAGAATACCAAATCACAATAAAGCCAGTGGAACACATGAGAAATAGAGCACTGTGTTATAAAAATGATTATTACCTTCAATGGCAAAGGGTTTTCCCACAGTTAAAAGCTTGCAGTCAGCATCTATTGATACTTCATAGTCTAAGAGGGCTTTATCCATGATGAAGGCATCGAGCTTCTCTGGATCATGCCTGTGTTCAACATCAAAGTCAGAAACAACCACTTCACAGTCTGACCCTCAGTGATACTCACTAAATATTTATCTGTGCAGCTCCCTGGAAGACAACTGAACGAGAACAGACACTAGAGACAGTTATTTTAAATACAAAACTGATCTATGTTTTGAAGAAGGGAGCTGTGGACGAACTACAAACTTCGTGCATCTGCAGCAGGACAGTAGGCATAGGACTTATTTTGCTCCCACTGATTTGAAAGTTGGAAAATACTACAATGTGTTAGACTTCAATGCAATTGAAAGGTAGCATATAGCTTTACTGGAAAAGATCAAGAAATGCTAAAATACTGGCGCTTGTCTTGGTTTCATTGTGATGTTAAAGTTAGGGTCATTAGAGCAAAAATGCAGGAGGATAACTTATACAAAAGTGTTTCTCCTCCTTTCTCCTTGAATATGAGGTAAATTAATTGCCTTCACCCAGATCAGCTTTTCGGTATGTTCAGTCTTCATGAACAGAGAGGACTGGATTTTATTAACATAATAATTAATGAATAGCATGCTTGCATAAAATGATTATATAAAACAACAGTTGCAGTGCCTATTCTCATCTGATCCAGGGACTGCACCCTCCACTCTTGTCATCTTAAAGATCTGGGTGTTCTTCTGATGTGAAGCTACATAACTTCATTGATTTTGATTGATTGACTCCAGTTTACCCAAAGGAACTGCTGCGTATCTTAATTATCATTAGGATAGGTCTAGGAAAAGTACGTCAACAGGAATCAACTTCTGGTGAAAAATTCTCAAGCCATCTGTTACACAACTTCTATGTGTAAAATTAATGAATTATTTCAGGCTTATTATTTATCACCTCTCCTGCTTCCTGGCAGAGTGAATAAATTGTGTGACCCCAGATTGTTAGGCAGAAATATCTCTGAAACACAGTAATGCCATGATTCCCTAAAGCAAGAAGACTTGGTGTTTATTACTTTTTCACCAGTCTAATGTTTCTTTTGTTCATTTTAATGATAGATGCCTTAAGGTTTCTCTCTGAGAACCTTCTCTCCTCCCAGCACGCTGAAGATGCTGAGGGACCTCAGCCCCAGCTTTTGCTTAGACTGTGATGTTTTTTTTCTAGATGTTTCCCACTGTCTGATGAAGGGCTCCTAAGCACAGAAACCTGCCAGGATTTATAGGTTGCCCATGCTTGATGGCACCCTAGCAGCTAGTGTGAAGCCCTGCTTCCCCTGGAAACCCTCCAGCTGGTGCTATGCCTGCTTGCTCTCCAAGTATCACTCCCTCCAGGTGACTACAAGCTTCCTTCTCTATCCATCTGCCACCCTGCCTTCAGTGAGTGTTTTGTGGGGTAAGTGACACTGGAAGTGGGAAACCCATCACCATCTGACTGCCGTGCACCCTGGCCGAGCGGATCTGCTGTAGCATGTGGAGGCTCACTTGAGATAGGCGACTCCATCGGGGGTGGCGGGGACGTTGTACCGCCGCATGTACTCGTGCATCTCCGGGAAGCTTTGCCTCACGTAGTCTTCCGCACTGCTTTCCCGCACGGTTCCGAACCGAAATCCTTGGGATGGGTGGTGGAGCTGAGGAGATGAAATTACACATTAGAAGAGCCGTTTTCCTCCTTCACATCTGGTATCTGAAGTGTGAACGTTTTTGTCAGAAATCCTCAGCATTCATAGACCTGCCTCTGATGTGTTCCTGCAGTCAGCTTTCCACATCACAGAAAAAGTGTGAAAAGACTTACCAAGTGACTGATTAGCCTGTTAGTGTACTTTCAGGATTTTCCTCAGAAGTGAAAAACATTTCCCTTGAGGCACCCTGAGCTTCCAAATCTAGGTGTCTGATTGTATTATTTGCCCTTAAACCTGTCAAAGTTTCAGGCATTGTCATGAAAAGCTTCCAGGCTTGCTAGGATCCACTTTCTGGGGCTCTGGAGAGCCAGTGAAGGACCCACAGTCTGGATTTGTTTTGGCAGAATGTCTTTTATTGACTCCCTAAGGCTGACATTTAGTCTTCTGCAGAAAGGTAGCACCACCATTTCATTTCTAGAAGTCTAAACAACATACCACACACTGTTGCTGTCTTTGCTGCCATACTCCAGAGAGAAATTAGGACTGAAGTGTTATGGACACAAAAAAGTCTCCCCTGCCAGTGGGAAGCAGGAAGACTACCCCTCAGCATAGCCCAAGCTGTAAACTTGATTACCAGGCTATAGGCATACAATTTTTGCAATGTTGTGTCCTTTCCTTTTTCTCAACTGGCTCCACCTTCTGTATCAAAGCCCGGAGTAGTTTGGATGTTCACAAGTTTCACAGACCTCTGTTTCTAAAGTGCCCTGTTTGTCTTTGGAGCATTTAGTGACTCACAGAAAAACTCTTAAGATGCAGTGTAGGAGTCAGGTGGTGTCCTCTACCATGTTGAGCACTTCCTTGAGATGGGTGAGTGTAGCCAAGACCATATTTATTGGAAAGCTTTCAATAACACACCAGCCTCTAAAATGTCAAACTTTCAGAGCACAGGAAGCCAAATAAAGCTAAGGCTTAAGTATCCCATGTTTTGTTGGCTTTCCAGGAAGCTCACGGTCTTCACAGCAGCTTGCAAAGATGATCTCACCATGGCCATGCTCTCTGTTGCAAAGACCACGCAAAGAGACATTCTGCTGGTCCATCTGGCTCTCTGCATTATCATCTGTGTAAAACAGCATGTAGGGCAACAGAAAGCCATGCAAAAGAACTTTCCCACTCTTCTTTCCAACAACCCCATGGATAAAAGGGTATTCCTAGCTTTTTTAAGAATAACAGAGGTAGGCTGTAAACGCACAGTCATCTAGTTCAGTCTGAAGAGAATGGAAAAAAGTCTTTTGGGTGGTATTTTGATGTCCTGGAAGCTATGAATATACCATATTTTGGATAATTTTTATCTGGAAAGCTGGCACGTGCTTTCGACATTGTACTTTGCTGATCTGATCCCTGTGTTGCAACCCAGGAATGAGACCCTTGGGTAAATGCCATGGGCCATGGAAGGAGTCTTGGCATGTTTTGTGAGGTGTTCTGGTCTGGATGATCACAGGACAAAGCATGCAGGGTGTGCTCAATCCAGAGCTGGCCATAGTGCATGCTGTGCCAGAAGGACTGTGGGCGCAGAGGGAGATGTACTTGCCTGGAAATGTGGAAGCAGCATTCAAGTGCCAGAAGACATAAATAACAGCGAGTGGTGCTGTGACAATACATCATGAAGACTTCCAGCACAATGCTGTCAACCCAAATCTAGGTCTACACTCATGACATTGAAGATAACTTGCTTAAAGAATGAGCTTGGAGTGGCCTCCATGAAGCCTATGTCCCAAGAAGCTGGTCGCCACAGTCAGTACTATGTTTGGGGGTTTTATTTCCTGGCAGTTTCAGTGAAGAGACCAAAAAAACCCCAGTCTGAACGCTGAACCACACTGCCACCCTCCAAGTCTACCTAGGTGATTGTTGTGAAGTTTGTGGCCCACGTGGTGATGCCAGCTGCAGTGCAACACCTGATCGGCAGATAAGTAATGCTGATACCTGACTTCACTGGAAGGTATCCCTCACTCAACCTGTCACCAACGTGTACATCTAGCTAAATATTTAAACCTCTGTGAGAAAGACTAGTACAAAACAGAGTTAATTGCACTTCCATGCAATTTTCTGTCCCAAGTACTTTATTGAGGACTGCCCATGCTTTGCTTCGGGTTTGGCACACTGTCAAATTTCACCACAAATGATGACAACACTGGAATATGTATTAGACCAAAAGTCCATCTGGTTTAATATCCTGTCTCTAGCAACACCATATGCCTGGTGGGAAGTCTTGGAAAGGCTCCGTAGGGAGGTTGTGTAGTGATCCTTTACATCCTATGCCCTTCCTGCTTCTGGTAATCTATGCTTTTTTTTAAGCATAATTATGTGTCTGCAACTTTGTATTTGATGACGCTTGACTCCTTTTATGAAGGATAAATCTTAATAGTGTTTTAATCCTCTATGTTTTCTGGGACTTCTATTTTCTTCTTACTGCTGCTTATCCACGCGAGGGAAAGCTTTGCTTCCAACTCTAAAAATTGTGGATTAACAACACAAAACGCTGCCAAAAGCAGATAATGGACTACCCGCACTACCTTCACTGCTAATCTACTGAAACTGCCAAGGGTTACTTGCTTCAACACGAAGATAAAAACTTCATGATGGAAACAAGACTCATCAGCTGTCACTGCTGCTTTCTTACTTTCTGTAGTCCTCTCCTGGGAAGATTCTGTGAAAAGATGGAAACCACAAATACCTGTGCCCCAACAGGTTAGGTAAATGTCACAGTCTTCCCGTGAGTCTGAGTCTTGCCTTATTAGTTGTCTTTTTTTTTTTTTAAATTTCTCTTTTCTGTTTCTCATGCTCTCTTTTGTATTTCTCATATTTTAAGAGTCCTATATTGAAAGATTCTCTGTTTTCTTTAAACCAGTAACAGAATCTTCATGCTTCAGAGAAATCGTTAACTCTGAAAAATCACCATTTAAATAATAACAATTTGAAGAATAAAGAATGGATTACATTTTTAAAAAAACTGGTGATGTGGGGCAGACAGTTACTTGCTTTTTTGTATCAGTAATAGCAAATATAAAAGCTATCCTGTTGAGAAGAAATAGCTGTCCAAATTATAGGCATTTCTAGTATGTAGAGGTGACACTTCTGAGTACACTCTACTGTGTTTTTCCACTCAACACTCAGTCAGTGTGAAAGGTGAATAACCATCACAAAGCAGGTAATGGGCACTAGGAACTGTTGACACTTTTTGTATCTGTAGAGTACCTGGAGATTTGCTGGTGATTTCGGTATGATTAAAAATAAATGAATACAGTAGCTGCAGAGCCATCTCCAGACATGAGCTTTCTTGGCATTCAGCTTTGATAACCTTGCAAGGTCCCTCCAAAATCAGACAACTACGGCTGTCAAAAATCAAAAGAACAAGGTTTGTTTTGACCTAGAGAGAGACTTCCAGGGAAAAATGAAATCCCAGCTTGACAATTCATTGAACAAGACGTAAAGATAGTTATGGGTACAGATGATGTATCCTATTCATCTCTTTAACTGCCAGACCTCCCTTTTGAAGACCTGGGAGCAAAGCAAATCACTCAGGTTTCTGAAAGGGTCATCGCTCCTGGATGTAATTGCTCCTCAGCCAGCCAGGAGGCTAACTCTGTACTACCAAGCATCCTTTGCCACGCAGTGCATTGGAGCTAAGCATTGCTGCCACATGTGGGACTCATCAGTGTTTATCTAACATTGAATGTTAGATAGAAAGGCCACTGCAGCACCACAGCCAACCACAAGCTGCACCAGCCAAGATGCAGAGTGGGAGAAGTAGAGGAGCACCAACAGCTTGGGCAGTGTAACAGTGAGTATACGAATATATCAACGGAGTAGTTAAAACCAAATATTTTCCAGGGGATAAAAAGCCATATAGTGTTACTGGTTAGTGGCTCTCCCCAAAAAAGGGAAAGCTCTAGTAGCTAACAACATCATTTTTTGCAGCTCAAATACTGGAGATCAGGGATTTCATATCAGTAAACCGAGTTTTATATACTGGTGTATACCATGAATGGTCACACTACTTAGGCGCATCCTAAATTGTTAGAACCGTCTCCTCAGCCTACTGTGAGAAAGCTCTTGCACATGAAGTTGTGAGACACGTGGTGACCTCACGTTTGGATCTGGGTTAGAACACGGGGCAAACTCAAGAGGTGGTCATGAGAGCCCTCACAGCAGAGGGATGTAGTGTCAGGGGGAGCTGAGCACGTGTCATCTTGAATCAGTCCTCTGACTTCACAGGATTGGGGTGTGAGGACCTTGCTGTATAGGTCAGGGACAGATGCTTTAGTAAGATGACCCACCTTCTGTGAAGACAGAGCTCTTGGGAGGGAGGACTAGGAAAAGGTGCTGGGAAGTGCAGGATGGAGGTGCAGGAGAAAGGCTAAAGAACTTTGGAAGCGAGTACGCTTCCTGGAATTGGAGTATCAATACTGTCCCTGTCACCTCTAAGGACAGTATCTACTGTGGGACACATGGGCTGTGCCATGTTCTTGGTATTTCCAAGAACAACTCTCACTGTTTAAGAAAATATACCATGGGTAAGAAAACAAACAAGGGGTAATGTTTCCTTACACTGTGTAAGAAAACAAGGGATAATGCAAATGCCTCCAAGTGCCGAGGAGGTGAAATGGTTGTTGGGTCCAGTGAGCACTGAGACAGGAGGGTTATGTAAAGTTTAAGGAAAATCAAGAGCTTTACAGAACATCCAGCTTCTCTGACAGTGCCAGGAAAAGCTTTGGGACTTCTCAAAGCCTTCTATACCTTGTATAGCACTGTGCTAGTAGACAAATGATGTTTGTGGTGCTTGCTGCCAAAAGCAAATACTGCAGCCACCAGTTCCCTTGGCTTGGCACCTTACTTCTAAATCTTCTTGGTTTCTGTCTTCTGTTGTTAAAACATCTGCTGAGTGGGAAGTGGAGAACTTGTTTTATTTGGGAAGATGTTGAGAAGAACTAGGCATCTGCATACTTCTATGGCTTGGGGTGCCAATTATGCATGAAAATACCCGTGTGATAAAACCACAGGAGCAGAAACAGGAAAATACAATCCTAAATGTCAGGGATTTTGCATTACTTGGCACATTCCAGTTTATGTAATACAGTGCTATTGCATTCAGTGCCTGGCTGAGAACACCTAGACTCAAACTTGGAAAAACTCAGGCATAGAAGTATCCTAGGCAAGTTGGGATTTAAAACTGAAAATGCTTGAGCTGCTGCCAGAAGTTAACGTTGACATACTCCGAAGTCCAGTTGTTGGGTTTTGAGGTCTTTCTAGCAGGTTCTGGCTTCTGTACAACCTTTCATTGCTGCAAAGCTGGTTGTTAACATCTACTGTCACTTTGAGGTTTGCATCACACTTGGTTATCCTTTATTTTTGCAGTGAGTAAGAACCCCAGGTGTTCAGAACACTACTGCAGTGAAGAGCTGGTCTCAACTCCAAAAAAGCGGGCAATACAATATTGCTTTCTGATCCTGTGGAGTTTGAGTTTGCTGGGAGCTGTGAAGAGACAAGGAACATCTAAACAGAGCAACTGCTGGGAATTGAAATTATGGCTATTTTCTATAAGCAATGAAGTGACTGAAATCTAGGAAATGCCTTCCCAGTACTTGATTTATGGGGTGCACTAACTGCCTCACTGAATCCTATTCAGAACTATTCTAGGCATCTTGATAGCTAGCTGGAAGAAAAAAGCTTTAGGAACTCAATTTCTAATTGGCATCTCAAATAATTGAAATGATTTCATCATGCATTCAGTTAGCCTGTCCTTTCCAAAATTCAATTCCATGAGTTACTCTTCATGGAGAAAAGAGCAACCCAGTATACAGCGGAGTGCAGTGGTGACAGATGCAGAGTTAACCTGGATTCAGCTTTTACCACCAGCTACAATACTGTTTTTTAATTTTAAGAGGTTATAGAAAGGGGGAACATGGCTGAAAACACTTTCCTAACTTTACTAACAACTTCTGAAAGGTAAAGTTATTATCAAAAGCTTTCAGTAGGTCTGACCCATGATAGTGCTGGTTAGCTGGTGTAGCACCAAGCGTAGTACTTAATGGACATTCGTACATCAGCAGAACTGCTGTTAGTGTCAGCACGATCGCTGCCAGGGAACTGCTTCAGACTCTTGAAAACCTTCAGTTTCTGCTGCTAATCACTGGAGAGGGGTAGCATTAAGTGGTCGGCTCTGCAGTGAAGAACTGACATGCTTTTAGAGATCTGTTGCAGTAAGTCTTCTGTCTTCAGCATATGAAGCAGTAGCATTTTATCTTGCCTTATGTAACCAATATATTTAAGTGGTCGTATATCTGCTAACAGATTTCTCATGACCTACTAATAAAACAAATGTAATTGCAGTTGGGAAAAAGGAACAAAACAAACAATTTTTTTTTAAAAAATAACTTTGTTCATGGTCTTTTCCCTACTTATCTGCAAGAGCTTTTGAAAACTAACTAGTGAATATTTATGGGGTGCGGGGGGAGATGAAAGAAAAGAAAATTATTCACAGTGAAGCACATGAATTTCAAATTTTAGCAGATGAAAATTCACAGCTGAACTTCTGGAAGTGCAGGCTTTGTTCAGAAACTGTCCCATGTGTTCAGGCTTGGGAGGTGGAGATGTTCCCAGGGCCTCCAGGAGATGGTGTATGCAGAATGTATCTGAAAGCTCCCTTTCCCTTCTTCGTTGCAAAAAGTGTCAGTGGAGCTGATTCTTGGCTTGCCAGGAGAATGTCAGATTTTGTTTAAATCTTGTCACTTTGAATCCAACTCAGCTAGGTCATTAGTTGGCATAAATCTTTACAGCTGCATTGAAGTCAATAAGCAGAAACAAATGCACAGTCCAGTACTGACAATTCATTCTCCTCCATTGCAACAAGAGCGTACATGAGAAGAAATATGACTTACATCTCTGTTTAAAAATATAAAGCCTCTTTATTGACACTGCCCCTGTGAGTGCTAATAAATAATTATAAGATTTTCTCTACACTGCAGAAGCTGTGCAGCCAAGGGATGAGACTGGGGTCTCTAGTCTGTGGTAGGCAGGTTAATTTCTGAACACTGCGCTGCTGATTGAGTTCCTGGGCAGTATTTTAGTGCAAAAAGCAGCATAAGAAGAGAACTCTAGTGGGTATGAACTTAAATTTGTCTTTATCCTTGTTTGTTAATAGCACTTAGGAGTTTTCTGGACAGAGGGATCCTTTAGCTAGGATTTATTCTGGGAGAGCTGAGAACAGCAACACAGTAAGTGTAAATTACTGTAGGAAAAATGGATAGACTGAGGGGGGGATGGGGGGTGGAGGATGTAATTCCCAATATGCAATAGATCACTGTTTCCAGTTGTATTTCAGCAACCGTAAAAATGTTCCAGACTGAGCCACTTCATCGACCATGTTCTTCTGCTTCCTACCTGTAAAATAGTGCTAATGTTCCTCTAATGCAGGTGAAGTCCCTTTCAAATTAGAAGCAAGGGAAGGAGAGCTGTTTGGCTGAATACCTGCTCAAACTACCAAAGAGGCAGGGGAGATTTCTGGTTAAATAATCCCTCTCGTCCTTCCATCTCGACTCCCAGATCTGCAGGTGAAAAGCCATCACAGTACTCTACAATCAGCTCGGGGTTGGAGGGAGAAACCTAAAGTGACAGTAGCTGATAGTGTATGTAGCTTTCTCACCTTCAAAACGATCATCTTTCAAATCCTTTTTCTTACAAAATCCTCCTGCTCCTGCTGTTGCTGGTTGATTAGGGTGACACTGCCAGGCCTCCTGTCCCTGGCCATATGGCAGATGTCCCCCAGGTACCAGGGCTGAACACAATCCTCTGTGGTGGCACTGTCTAAACTCATGAGGCAAGCCTACCACTTCCTAGTTCCCAGAAAAGGAACAAACAATGGTTTTGTGTTGCAAATGGATCACCAGTGACTAGATAAAAAGGTTTCCAACTGCGTAACGTGGAAGTCTACCAGCACAGGCTTAATTTCTTATCTACGTTATCTGCTACTGGATTTTGGTTCAAAAGCATCAAATGAAGGTAAATCAGGAGTCCTTTGTTACAGACCCGACATTGGAACCAAATGTTGTTTTTTTTCTTCTTGGAATCCATTTGGAACAGTAAGGCATGTGTTAAGCACAAAGTGTAGGCAGAAAAATGATGGGCTCATCTGGATGCCTTGGCCTCTTACACAGTGAAAGATGGACAACAGTATTTTCCTTCACCTGGTGTTCAGTCAAATCTTACAGTACACAATTAAAACTACTTTTATCCTGTAGTGACAGGACAAGGGGCAATGGCTTTAAGCTGGAGGGGAGCAGATTTAGATTGGAGATCAGGAGAAAGTTCTTTACTGTGAGGGTGGTGGAGCACTGGAGCAGGTTGCCCAGGGAGGTGGTTGAGGCCCCATCCCTGGAGATATTCCAGGTGAGGCTCAACGAGGCCCTGGGCAACCTGGTCTAGTTGGGGGTGTCCCTGCTGACTGCAGGGAGGTCGGACTAGATGACCTTTGGAGGTCCCTTCCGGCCTGGACAATACTATGATTCTATGATTCTACTTTTTTTCTAGGGATCTGATGCCTTGGCATCCCTGAAATCCAGGGGATCAGTCCTGGAGCTGACTGATGACTTCTATCACTAGGAAGGTGGGCCAGGCCAGTATCTAGGTGTCTGTTTACACAGCACAATGGCTGTGACTTTTGTGAACAATAATAAATATTCTCAATGCTGCTAAGTCAGCTGTACAATGATCTTCTGCCTGCCAGGTGACGAGATCCACCTTATGCACCTTCTTTATTTTCTGCTCCTCTTTGCCAGTTACTTCAGGAACTTCTTCTCCTCATATTTCTCTGCTTACATTATTTCTTGCAAGGGCCTGAGCACCATCTATGATACAGTTGCTATTTCTGGTGGTGGGCTCCCTTTTCTTTTAAACAACATGATATATCAGTATATTGCAGCTTTAGAGTGAGAAACTCATGCAAAGACAGCTGGGAAAACACTAAAACTCATTAATTACTCCTAGTGCTGAAAGAACAACCATCATGACCTGCACCACATGGAATGCAGAAAGTAGGACTTCCTCCCTTCCACCCCCACATTCTTTGGATCAAACAATCATCATGGTGAGGGGTAAAGAGTGGTCAAGACAACAGGAGACAATACAAGGCATTCTATGTAGGTGAAGACCTGGGGCAGTAGGGGTTAATATGCAGGGATACCGAAAAGGTAATTGTTGGCAGGAAGGCATAAAAAACACAGGTCCTGATGGAAAAGGAAACTTGGAGAACACTGCAGTGCATTGTCTGATAAACTGGATATCGGAATGATAAAAATCTGAACTAGACAGATTCTGGACCTCCAAAGCCATAATTTTACAAGAAAGCTTTAACAAGGTGATGGGGAAGCTAAACAAGTCAAGTGTTCACCACCATAAATTGTACACAGAGGCTAAAGCAGCCAAGATTTCACCTCCATAATTTGCAGGTGTCTTTCATTCCTGTACGAGATGGCTCTGCAATGCCCATTTTTATTCTGATTGGAGTCTGATACTTAATTTCTCATTTGTATGAGATTTTTTCACTTTGATCTCTGTGATACTTAAAGTCCTCTTGAGTTCAAATCCTTCACTGACTCATTAACAGTCAGAAAAGCACCATGTATTAATTAGCAGGCTGTGATGCTGTCAGTCATGACCTTCTGTGTCCAATGACTTCCTGCACAGAAGTGTATTCTCTATAGCTTTTGGAGCCAACTTCTTTTAATTGTAAAAAGAAAAGAATCCTGCAGTTCTATACAGATACTTAACCCCAAGGGAGCAATAAGAGTTCTGTTAACTCCACCAAGTTTTCTGCTTGTTTTTTTTTTTTTTTTTTTTTTTTTTTTTTTTTTCTCTACAATTTAATGCATTGAATGCGTATTTAAACACATGCTATTTCATTATATATTTAATACATTGCAGTGCAAGTAAATAAGGCACTCCTTATAATGATTCGTCTTAGGTTGCTGCAGTGAAAGACCATGGCAGTCGTTAAGAGCATTATCTTCAGTGTAATTCTTAAAAGGCTTCCTTTTTTCAGGAAGAAAATTTATCAATAAACACACAACAGTTATGGCCTCACTCTAAAGCTTGCTGAACTTAAGGGAAAATATAATTAAATGCAGGGGTATTTGAATTTGCCTCTAATGATGAAAAAGGCCTACAGAGGCTGGACTTTTCCTTTGCTGTGGTTTGGTATTGCTAAAGCTCATCTGTAGTCACTTCCCAGTTGGTACTTCTGGACTATTTTAATACATGCAACAGGGAGTTTTAAATTGACATAACAATGGCCATAAGGCCTCTAAATTAACTGAGACTTTCATAAATCAGAAATGAGAGCTTGCACCCTCACATTTTATATTTTAAATCTAGAAACAAAAATCTGGGTTATTGTACACATTCAATTCCTGACTAACAAAATCTCAGAAATATCTTGTCTGGATTGCTCAAAATGCTTAATTTTGCAATAAAAAAGACAGACAGCTCATAAAAGCAGGTGTTCAGCCAGCAGATTGGAAGAGAAGCAGAGATTTCTGAGACCTAATCACGAAGCCCACCAAGGCTGTTAAAAGGACTTGTTGGATGGGGCTTGTCATAGTGATTGTCAGTGGCTGGTGTATTCCTTGGGGCACGTACGGTCTTTGTGAGACACCAGTGCTGGCCATGCTAGTACACCATCATGCATGATGAGAGAGGTAGGTGCTGTCAGCGAATGGTTTGAGTGATTTTGTCCTGAAGTAAGTGTCTTCAACAGCAGCCCAATGTGCCTGCTTCTCCCAACTGGCTGTAAGAGCATATTAGACAAAGTAAATCATACATGCTGTCTCCACTGCAGACTTGTAAAGTCAGGTGAGATAACACAATGAAATTTCTGATGGTGGGATTCACAAGTGTAGCAACTTTTGTTAAATGAATCTCAATAGGTTCAATATTTTCTGTCAAAATACAATGTGGAAAGGAACTTTGCCATTGTCAAAGGGTGTGCTGAAGGTAGAGTGATCCAGAGAAGTAAAAATATAACCATTGTAAATTAACAGGCAGAGCTGCTCACATGTATCCTACACATGGCAAAGAAGATCAGACAGCTGACACAGAAGTGGCAATGGTCTGATAGCACCTGAAAAGCTCAACATTTTATTACTGAAAGAATGGCACCTTTGCCAGAAAGAAAGGCTAGTCATTGGACCACTTTACGAAAAATCTGCCCAGCTCCTCAGCTTCTGCTGCTGTACACTTTCTTTGTGGCACGTCTGAAAAGTTTCTTCTGTCCCCTGGGCTTCCACAATTATTTTCCCTCAGATAAAGTGAACTACTCAACACAGTCCGGACTTTATGGTCCTTCTCGAACACGTGTTCTTGCATTCAAAGCCTGAAAGTGAAGTCCCTGCCTCAAGTCCCCTTGCCATGAAAAAAACCAAAACACTTCCAGGGGAGCTCCTGTTATACAAGACCCTGTTTTTGGATTTCATAATGAAGAGTTTAACTGGATCCAGGCCTTAGTTGCAGGCTCACTGGACAAACAAAGGACTGATACTGCTATGTAATTACAGATAATTTCTTCTTTTTGTGGCACTAAGACCTAGGTTGCTCAAATGCTGATAGTAACACTTTATGGAAACCATACTGGAAACTGAAATGCAAAATGGGGCAGTCTTATTTGTCATAATACTGGCTAAAAGAGACAACATCCACAAAGTTACATGCTTCTGAAGTAGAATGGTAGTAAATTCTCTTTTTTTACCCGGAGACCCCTGCTTACCAATGTGTCCCTTTTCTGCTGAACCTGTGCCTGCGAGGCAGCGTATGCTGGAGGTCTGAAATGCAATTAAACCACCTATCGATCACAGAATCATAGAACCAGGGAATGGGTTGGGTTGGAACGGACCTTAAAGATCATCCAGTTCCAACCCCCCCTTCCATAGGCAGGGACACCTCCCACTAGACCAGGTTGCTCAAAGCCCCATCCAGCCTGGCCTTGAACACCTCCAGGGATGGGGCATCCACAGCTTCTCTGGGTGAAATCAGGATTAGATGGCAGTGGTCAGCTGTCCTAGACTGACCTGTCCCCATCTGCGTACCAACATGCTCCTTGAGCACCAGCTCTGGTCCAAGGTGTCACCTATTGCAGCCTACTCTTGACAGCGTGAAAATATGCATTGGCACTGGCAAAGGATAAAAACTGGGTTGTGCTTTTTTCCAGCTGTGACCGAGTATAATGTCATCACCAAGGAGCTGTACGACAAACAAGGTGATAAGCAGGTTTGGGAGATGTCAGGAATCGGGCCAGCTCTCTCCAGGCTGTTACAGGTGGGACAAATGATTAGTCCAGATGAAAGGCAGGCTGCTGGTTTGCATGCCTGTAGGCTGAATGACTGACCTTGTAAAGAAGTCAATTCAGACAACAGCCTACCGGGGCTGCCAAGCACTCCCACAAAGAAGAATGTTGTAATTTTTTGTGCATCCAAAGATGCGACACTAGGAGAGAAACTGAAATAAGCCATTGGGATTCAGATGAGAGAATGGATAAAAGCAGTATAAAATGATCCAAACACAATGTTTTTCCTCTGTCTCTACCTCTGCTACCTGCAAACAAGCTTTGCAACTTCTTTGCCATGTAGTGTAGTGAACTTCCTAAGAGGGAATGAAGACACTGCTGCAACTTTCATCTGGGTAAATGGCACTTTCATCCTGTAGCTATTCTCTTGTGCTCAAACAGCAGACCGAACACGTCCAAGTGAGTTCCTTCCCCAGAAGCTGTGCCTGCCAGTTTCCACTCGCGAGAGATAATGGTCTAAAATGTGTAAGACTAGAAAATGAGGGAGAGGGGGCAGCTATGGCCCAAAACTTCCCCCTGCCTTAGAAAAGTATGATTTTAAGGTTGCAGGACATTGCTTTAATATTTCTGCAATTCACTGGCTATGTTGTAGCTCCCACTGTAAAAAGTGACCTGAAATGTGACCTAGTAAAGGGAGTAGCTAGCTTTGATGGATTGGCTGCAGATGTTTGGCTTTACTGACCCACCCTGGGAAAGATTCTTACATGGAAAACACATATTAGGTTTCCAAGAACTTAATCTCCTGCCTCTCATTGCTTGCCTTCTGCTCTGGTTTGTCTTGCCTCACTGGCTGCTTCACCTTTCAGCACCGTGATGATATTTCTTTATTCCCTTATTTCTACTTCTACATCATTAGTGCATTTAAAGGTCTAACTGAGATATCTCTAATTCCATATTCCGCTTTGTCTTGTGATTAGTGGTTGTACAGCAACTTGTTTTCTTTTGATTTCAGATGAAAATGTTGTACCTTCGAGGCTTCAGCAACATGAGAGACCATGTTTCCTTTGCTGAACTGCAAAAAGCAACTGCTAAAACACTGTACTGCTTGGTAAATTAAACATCACTGGTGTAACATGAATGTGCCTAGAAAGGCAGATGCTATTTGTTCAGGATATATCTAACCTTGTCTTTTTTTTTTATTCAGAAGAGAGAGCATGGATATTCCTGGGAATACTGCCTTTAGATACCAGGTTTCCAATCTTGCAAAAAAAAAAAAATAAAAAAATCCCAACTTGTCTTCTTTCCTGACTGTTTGCAATCTCAGATGGGATTTACCGTTTGTGGCTGCCAGCCTGAAGAAATGATATGTCTGACTTTGCCTCAAGAAGGTTGCTCCTCTATTTTGGGCTTTGTTTTTTAAATACATTTCAAAAGCACAGTACAAGGACATATGTATCCTGAGAGCAGCAGGAGAATGTTTAAAAGTATATTAAAAAGATTATTTCTGCATCTTGCTGCCTTCTTTTTGAAATGTCTGTACCACTGAAAAGAAAGAGGTAGGCAGATCTGGAAAAAAAACCCCATAAAAATCTGTAAATCATATAAAAACCCTTTAAGTAACTAACCAAAAAGTGGTGTATGTACCTCTGCAACTATTGCACTCCAAACATTTCCTAAACCTAAGCTTTGAGTCTTAGAGACAACTTTGAAAGGGCACAGCTGAGGCTTTGTGTGAGAAAAGGTTAAACTAGTCCGTTTTCTATTGTAAGTACTCTTACGGAGGAAGACTTTGGAGGCAAATGATTGAATGAAGTAAACAAAACTATTTTGTATTTGACACAATGGCAAGCAATACCCTTCCATAAAATCTAGCTTGTCGTACTTCCCATGTTGGAAACCGGTAACTACTCAGAAGCTGAGATCTAGTCCATGCAGCAGAGAAGTGCCTGTCTAGGAAAGGCCAGTAATGCTACTGATTTAATGGGATAACTGAGGTTACTAACCATGAGCCATCAGTGTTTCTGATCAGCACTAAGACCTGTGTTTGCAGCACATGATATGCTTCAAGACTCTATGCTCAATTTTGTAAATCAACAGCCGAGCTGTACAGCGCAGCTTTAGAATAATTTCATTTTCTTGCAGTTGCAGGAATTTCCTAATACCTGTTTTAGGAACTCCATGTGTGGTCACAATAATGATGCAGAAAAATACCATGTAAGCTGATGCAATTTGATTTGATGGATTAGGTGATGCCCAGGCAAAGACTAGAGGACTAACCTCATTTTCAAGCCAATATTATGGCTCACACAACAATCAATGACTGTAACACAGATATGCCTGGAGCCAGGGAAATTCAGCCAAAAGCTCTCCTTTGCTTAATCAGAATGCTCTGAATAAAACAAATACATGATTCCTGGGCTTTTGTAGCTTAAATTTATGAAGTTATCGATGTAGTATTTATGTTTTGTTTTTTTTTTCTGGGAGGGGAAGAATGATTATTAGTAGAAATTTGCTTTAAGCCATAAATCAATTTTAGAGTGCCTCAGGCTAACCATAAAAAGTATTGTTCTTTGCTCAAAATATTTTTAATAGAAACAATCTAGATAACGTTGGATGAAATGAGTCAGAAGTCGCACTCACAAAGTCAAAGCTGTATGGTTGTTAGTCTGAATGCAAGGTTTACTAACATAACAGATGGAGCCTTTGCTGTCTGGAGGGACATATGTAACCTTTATTTACATAATTTACAAAAGCAAAATAAATGTTCAGTTCTCGAGTTCTAAAAATGACTTTTTCCAGTGGTATTATGTTGCATCAGTTCAGTCACCTGAGACAAATTAATGGTGGGTGGTTTCAAAGCTATATGCCAGCACATATGAGTATAAAACTGTGGACAATACAATCACACCTTCACTGGAGAAAATGCCAAGCAAACATGGAAAATTTGCTGTTGCCACCCTGTGCCCTAGGGTGACTGTCAGACTCATGTCACCTGCAGCCATGTATTCTCTCTACAACCCATTCTGTAGGTATGTTTTCGTGATCATTACTACTTAGTGGCAAATAAAACCAGAATAGTCTTATAAAATGACTGGACTTAAATTCAAACTGACAATCCCTTCATCTCCCCTTGGGAGTGGGGGAGAGAGTGGGTGGAGGTGGCCCTGCTTCTACATTTTTCCTTGCTTTACCAAAAAGTACTAGGAAGTCTGAGCTATTTGCAGATGGGTTGTCTACAACATAATTCATCCCCTCCCATGACAGTTCTGCAACAGAAACAACACTGCAAATCAAATGTTTGACTACTTGTAAAGTGAATTCCACGGTTTTGATGCAGAAGGTAGGATTTTTCAAAAGATTTCAGTTCTGCTCGATTTGATTTGGCATTCGTGGGGAATTTTGTCAGTGACGCCTTTGTAAGCACTGCTATGGCCTGTGAAAAACTTGCAAAATCCTACCTGGAACATCAGTGGTTTTATCTTCATGCTGTGGGGTTGCTTTGTTTGAATAGGTCTCAGGAAGACACAAGTCATCCGATTGATCAAAACAGCTACAGCCAAAGGGACTTCAGAACTGAAACCTAAGCCTTAATCTGCACGCAGAAGCCACTTTTCTTCTCTGCAGTGGGCAACACCAAAATCCTTCACCTTCTTCCTCACCCTCAGTCTTTGAAATCCCCCCTATGATTGCATGGATGTTTAAAGATCCTCTCTCACTGAACTTTCCTACTGAAGTGCCGCCAGATGGCAACTAATTGTAGTGCAACTGCTGTTTTCCACACAGATTGCTTTCTGATTTTATTAGAAACCATAAATTATGCAGCAGCGAATTTTGACTGGGAAGAAGAAAAGGCTGAGTTAATAACAACAGACATGCTTTACCTTTGGGTCGTGTATTCCAGAAAGCTCTTCATAGATCTTCTCTCCTACCATGACAGCAGCGAGGTTGGCTGTGTATGTGGACAAACAAAACAGACAGAAGATAGCCCAGAGATTCATTAAAAACCTTCCAGTCCAGCACTTGGGGGGTTTGATGGCAGCTGTTCTTCCAAACAAGATAGCATAGCAGACGTTCAGGGCAGAGGAGAAAGAGAAGACTTTGTTCCTATTCCTTCCCTTGGGGGTCATTCCAAAAGGACTTTTCCACTCATATAAGGTGAGGAATATAGCTGTGATGTGGAGAGCAACAAATATCCCCAGCCACATAGTCCAGTGAAGTGGCCACATAAAGGCTCCAATAGGAGCTGCTGTGTCTTTGGTCCTCACCAAGATGCCCAGGCTGGTTGAAAAGAAAGGGCTGGTGAAATCAATCACTTGGCTGCGGGCAGTGTTAATGCTAAAGGATGTCACTGCCATGTGAGCTGTGCCAGCAAGAAGGTCTCCCACCAGCCCTGTCCAGTGGCCGTTCTTCCAGGCTCCGTATTTTCCATCACCAACAATGTACAAGTCAAAATCAAAATTCATATCCTCAGCTAGCTTCTCCAGCAGGTCAATGCAATAGCCATAGCAGCACTTCTTCAGCTCAATGGGAACGGTGTCGTTCCCTCCTTGAAGGGTTTCAAATAGGCTATCCAGCACGGCTGAATCATTGGTCAAAGGATCCAGGCACAGCTGCCCTGCTGGGCAAAGACCTTCATCATCCACATCTCTTGTAAAGACAAATGGATGCTCAATGAGAGTCACCACTCTGAGGTGCAGCCGGGTAGGGTGTTGCATGTGATTTTTATGTCTCTGGGCCTGTTCTGGCCATATCCCATAGTCCATGATTATCTTTCCTTCTTGCCAGCTCCCCAGACGAGTCCACATCGGGTTCCCGACAGGATCGTGCTGCAGATTCCAGATGAAAAAGTTGTTTTCTGAGCTGATGATGGAGGAGCCTTTCACCTTAATGTGGCCACTGAGACCGTCAAAAGTTGTGTTGGCTAAAAACCTGTTGGAGGGAAAAGGCAGAGTAATCAGAAGCAAACAACTGAAGTCATCATGGTAAAGCATATGCAAGCATCATGATGTTATGTTTCAGAGATTGAGGATGCTGTTGAACACCTGGATTATTAGTAGCTTTCTTGTGGCATGATGAACAAGCCACTTAATTTGGGAATGCTCTTCTACATACCTTATCTAATGTAAATGAAAACTCTTCAGGAAAGATACTCTTTTCATTTGCTAGAAAAAATGAAAGAACAGCATTTTTTTCAGTTACCTTTGCTCATAAACCAATGAAACATAGGTTAGTTGTAAGCTGAACTCACCAGATCTGTAGTCAGTTTCCTAGATAAAAATATGTATGAAAATGCAAGAGTGGAAAATATGTATGAAATGTCCTTCCAAGAAAAATCCTGTAATCTCAGTAAGATCTAGCTTACATAAGAGAGGCTACTGAAGTGCTGTCAACAGCTTTCACGCACTCTGAAGTGAACCAATCTGGACTCAAAAATGCAAATTTGGCATTGGTAAATCACTGTTAGCCACTTCAGAATCAAGGAAAGGACTCAGTGAAAGATGGTTGCCCTAGGACAGGGCAATTCTTAACAACAACAAAAAGTTTCTTAAAATATCTGCAACAGTAATGTTCTTTAAAGTACAATTTTGACATTTGGCAGATCTCATGAAGAGTGCCAGTTTTGCACTGCACATTTTGCATGGAGATTTCCGGGCTTTTAACTGTTCCAGATACTCACAATAAAGGTAAGTATTTCCTTTGTATTGAGTGGCAATGTTTGCTAGTAGTTGTCTTCCCTGTATGTTGAATTCAGCTTCTGGTAAGTAATTATCGCAGTGGTTAAAATGACCTGGATAAAGGCACAGGGAACTGAGCAGGAAATAGGTGTTACAGGGAGATAATCCTTTTTACTGTAAACACCATAACCAGCTGAACTGCACTCTGGCAGTAAGAATGCTGTTATGCACTTTGCAGGAGCTGTAGAGGGACCCTAAGACTGTATAAGTCTTAGCATGGTGATTCCATTAAAAACAATTGAGTGAAATTGCTGCTAATATAGTCTAAGGTAACTCAGACACATATTTTTCAGTGAGACACATTCAGAAGACAGACAATTCAGCTGTCACAGTAGAATAAAAAACCTCATATTTGTTCTGGCAATTGGGTGAGAGCTAGTATTGAAAGACGTATAAAGGCTACAGCTGTCATTCCGGCCTCAATAAGCAAGACATAAACTTTAAGCAATGCTAATTGTTTATCAATAGTTGGAGCAGATAAAAAATAACCTTAAATTGATTTGAAAAGGCTAAATTCACAGCAAGTGTGTGTGTGTACATAATTCTGCCTGGTCTCTACCCTTTGTTTTGATTACTTCTGATGATTTTTGATGGAGTTTTAGCAGGTAAAACTCTGGGCTGTGTATATCTCAAGATGGTATCAGTTTTTGTCGTCAGCAAATGGTAAATTTAAAAAACTAAATAATATAGTTTTGAGTGTGGTTGTGTGTGTGACAGTCTTCTCTGAGATGGCTTCAAAATTCTTCTTATGCAGTCTATTTTGAGCAGGTTGAATTTGGAGAAAGAGGATACAGCCAATACTGTTAAAAGTAACTGACCTGTCCATGTGTTAACCCGGGCCTGAAAATTACACCTAAAAACACACACAGGTGTTAATAAATGGGACAGATGCATACATGTGGTTCTCATTTTTAAAAAGTTTTACTACGTAGTCTAGTGTTAGCTAAATGATACTGCAACTTCATTAATCAGTCCTAACCCTGTGTTCCATATTTGATGGTGTACTTGCATATTTGTGTATGTAAACACTACCAACACAAAATTTATAGGGGAAGGTAATCTTTAGCACTAAAAAAAGGTTTATGTGCCCATAAACTTATCTGTTTTTTATCTCACCTTCTCAGTCTTTGTAAAAAATTGTGCAACTTCTTACTTACAAGCCTTGCTGGGCTTTTATGCTGAAGCCATCTCTGTGACAATAGCAGCAAAACCACTGCATGTTTAGAAGGATTTGTATGCAAACTTCTGAAAAAATTGTCAAAGTGTGGAAAACGGTGTTAACAGTTCACAAAATGCCCAAACTGAGGGAGACAAGTCCTCAGATGGAATAAACTCGCCAAGTTCTGATGAATTTGGCCCCATGTTGCTACAACAGCCTGACTTGGATATGAGAACACTGCAGACCAGGTGCTTTGGGAGTGGAGGAAGCTATGGAATAATGCATTAGATTTATTTTCTGCACCTAGAACGAGAACAGTGGAATTTATGCACTGTGTTCTCTGACTTTCACTGTAGAAATAAGTGTGCCCATGAGGGTGAATCGAGCCCTCTGTACCTGTCCCTGTGGCTGAATTGTGTTAGAAGCAGTTACTTGAGAGATTTAGTAGCGTTTAAATGTACAACTTCGCTACCTTACAGAGTTAGTGGCTTACTTTTGCAGCTGATTTGCATGTTCCATATTTTTGGTGGTGACAGAACATTAATCAAAATAAATGAGGGGAACCATGTGGGAGATAGATTCTAACAACACTTTGGTTTACAGGCGAGTGCCTCTGGCTGCTAGTCTTTTGCATACGCCGTATGCGGCACTAGTGAAACCCGTGCCAGGGACTTCACGTAAAAAACCCCCTCTCTCAGTAGCTTCAGGAAACAGAGAAGAGGATCTGACTGCATAATTTAAGCCAGCAATCTCTAGCGTGAATCTCTGGGAATTACAAGTGCAGAGTATTGCACTTGTCTGGCAGCGTCTGAGCAGTATCTTTCCAGCAGGGATTTGTATGGAAAGACGATGGGTACAGACTTCAGAAGCTGAAGGGCCAGATAGTCAAGGCTGGCAGCTGAATGAACTTCCTTGATGTTATGTCAATATGTGCGAGCTGATGATCACACCAATAGGCTGTGATAGCTGTATTTAACAGCATCACCTCAGTTTGATCAATGAGTCCAAAGTGTGTCGTTTGCTTGTTCCAGCTTTATTTGTTTTTCATGTGTTTGTTGTAAGAACTGCTCATTAGAGCGTTAGCAGCACTACCATACTCCAACAGTGACACCTTTGTAGGACCTTTAAAAATAATTTAATTAAATTATCTCATTTTCTTTCAGGCTTGGTGGCTTGGTAATTCCACATCTTTCTTGGGAAGTTTACCAGAGGCAAGAACTAGAATGGACAAGCAAATAACAGGCACAAACTTGGACAGAAGAAGTTCCATCTGAACGTGAGGAGGGACTTCTTTACTGTGAGGGTGGCAGAGCACTGGAAGAGGCTGCCCAGAGAGGTGGTGGAGTCTCCTTCTCTGGAGACATTCAAAAGCTGCCTGGACACGTTCCTGTGCAACCTGCTGTAGGGGAACCTGCTCTGGCAGGGGGTTGGACTAGATGATCTCCAGAAATCCCTTCTGACCCCATATGATTCTATGATTCTGTGAAATAGGAGGCTGCTGAAATTACCCGAGAAGCAGAGTTAAAGCTGCAAGACTAGTTAATTCTGTAAGACTAACTAAAGCTATAAGCCAAGACGAGGCTCTGAATTTTTAATGCCTTGTTCCGTCAACCAGGATGCTCCCACGAGCAGTCAGGAATAGATCAGGGACTCAATCCCATTGCAAGAGGGATGTACGGGTGGAGACTGACAACAGTGTAGTCTCCAGCGGTTTGTACATCCATATCCATGTCCATGTCCATATCCAGACACATAAAAGCATGCTTTGCCACCGACCAGATCTCGGTCTTGCTCACAATCCTTACTCTCCTCCTGGGTGGCATTTAATGTGCCTGCACAGCTGATGTACGAGCTGGTGATGGAAGCTCAGGTGTCAGCTGTGGCAGCTCGTGGGAACACTGTTTAACCACACTCTGCAGTCGAGGGAGGCAAAGCTCCCTGCCACCCTGCCTTCTCCATCCTGCAGCTCCGGGGCTACGTGTCAAGGCAGATGGGTTCATTCAGACAGAAGAACGCCCACAGCAGCCAACACTCAATGAAGCAGCAGGTAGGTTTCCTCTTTGGAGGCACGCCGCTTGCCTAGAAGCACTCGAGGCTGGCCATAATTAAGCCATTCACCAGTGGCATTCACTGCAATGGATGAGGCTGGCCGTAATTAAGCCACTCACCGGTGGCTTCACACCTGAGAAATTACAGGTGCCACTCAGAGTTAACAGCCATGCTGCTAACACCTCCCTTCTGGCCATCAGGTGTCTGTCTCACTTATACACTATAAAAGCAGCTGCAGCGATTCAGGACAGGGGTTTACCTAACCTGTTAATTTGTCTTCAACAGGGTCCACAAGCAGATGCCTAGGGAAAACGCAGGATAAATGTATGACCCTTTTTTTCTTTCCCATAGTACCTTTACCGAGATGATGGGACAAGAAATCTCATAGACGTGAAATTGCATATTGCCTCCCAAAATATAACAGAAGCTACAGGAGTCACGGTTCATGAAAGAACTAGTAGCTTTCTGTAGGAAGTAATGATGAAGAAATATTTTGCAGGAATACATTTAAGAGCTTTAATTTTGCTTTCTTATTTCTTTGTCCCTTCTTTAACCTTCTAAAAGTCTGTTCGTAAAACTACTGTCCTCAAACATTTGTTACTTTAAGAAGCCTGTTGCTGAGTTTTGTTTTTCAGGGACTTAGGTAACATCTAGTCAAAATACCCAGAATAATGAGACAAAATTAATAATATCAATTAGTAATTATCAATAATTAATATCAATTAATAATAAGTCAGTGGGGATATTGCAAGCCAGTGCAGTATTTACTCCCAAGCCTTTTTTCACTCTTTGGAAACAGAGGGTTTTTGACCCCAAAGCTATGGACAAGTGCTGACTAAGGAAGTGGTAAGGTCTCAAAAGGGTTGTGCTTCGAGCAGTGCTGCTACATTGCTGTGGAAACACACCTCAGATATAATTTCAAAAAAAGCTACAAACATACAAAAATCTTCAAGAACTGTTATCCTAACTCCATTCAACAAAATCTGTAGGCTGAAAATCAGGTGTAATGGGGCAAAAACATGCAACAGTCACTGGGTGTAAACCAGCTGATGAATTCACACACTGCGCATGGAACTTTTTGTTTGCTTTCAAAAGGAACCATGCAATTTTTCCTCTCATGTGTTAAATACCAGAACATATTTAGACATGAAACCTCAAGGGGTTTTGGGAGTAACTCCAGTGTGGTGACATGCAGTGGTCTACAGGAACAGCGTTAGCAGAAGCTGAACGAGGAGCCTTCCACAGCAAGCTACAGGGAGCACTTTGTAGTTTTAAGCGCTCTCACCAGCAGAAGTGGCCTATGAGGTGGTCAAGGTCCATCTTTTTTGTTTCTTTTCTGTGGAATCACACTAGCGAGGGCTATGCATCTGCTTTTATACTCTCTGATGGCTTTGGCAGAGCAAATATTCTTACTGTGTTTTGTATTCTCTCAGGTTTCTCAAATTACCAGAAAATCTGACAATAGCCCTGATTTCTCCTTCTTACATGCATAAACATAAATACAAGATACTTTCAGAGCACAGTCTGTAGCCTAGCCTATATTTACTATATGATCTCTACTGTGGAACAGTGTCTTCTTCCACAACTGGCTTAATCTCCCTCTGTGGCTAAGTTAAAAGTTTTATTATTTGCCCAGAAGTAACGAAGCAAGAGGAAATACTGAAACAAATGCACATACCACCACGATAGCTAAGCCACTGAGAATGGTGGGGACTGGGAGAAAAATTATTTCTCTTGTATATCAAATTTTAGCTTAAAAAAAGAAAACCAACTTACTTTGACAAATACTGCCCTGAAGTCATATTCCTTTCATCTGTGTCCATACAATTCATTGTACTTGGAATAAGAGCTAGTTCAGGTTGGATCATGGTGGCTGCTGCTACAGCTCTTGCCACCAGCTCCATTGCATCCTGTACGTAATGCTCAAAGACTGCCTGAGTTGTCTTGCCATGAGCGATGAGACCGAGTGGCAAACCTTCTGTCCTCAGTTCTTCCACGTTCTGTGAATCCCCAATAATCCAGTGAAGTTCTGGAGGCATCACACCAAACTGGGTGGTTATTTCAAAAATCCTCCGTGTTTTTTCCATGTCGCATCCAAACATGACCATGGTAGACGTCGTGTCTTTGATGCTCTCCAGGTGAAACTGTAAGTAGTTCACAAGGTCACTGGTTGAAGTGAGGTTTGCTGTGATGTTTATAATGGATCCCAGGTGGAACTTGGAGCTTTGTTGTGTGAGGAAGAGAAAATCTGTGATGTTCCACTCCTCCTGGCATAGCATCAGGCTGAAATTATACCAGTTGTTCATTGCAAGGATTGAGAAAGTGACATCAGCATCAGAACTCAGTGAGTTTTCTAAACTCATCTGCAGGTGAAGGGGATTCTGTAGTTAAAAATATGAAATACAACCAATCAGAAATATGCTGGACCCAAAGTTAATAAGTTTGCTTAACTTTTACTCAGTCATTTACTTCAAAGTCATCACCTGTCAACCAAAAGAACTGTGTAAGAAACAGGAAAACTTATACCCACTCAGCTTAAATGGGCTGTGACTCATGGGCTTCCTCAGATAGAGTTTGAGTCAACTTCAGTAGTCACTAATGAGCCTGTTTCCAAGAATTTGTATTTCTTTCCTTTTGGATTTCTTGGCATTCTCAAGCAAGGACTTCCCTGCTGTCCTAACAGAGGTATGAGAAGGTATGCTCTTACTGTTCAGATTCAGCCCTGGCGTTAATGTTCAAATTCAATGGATGCTGACAAGTTCTTCGGGAAAAAAAGAAGAGGCTTCAGGTCTTTTTATTCTCTCTTTTTTTTTTGGCACTTGGGGGCTTTTTTTACACAGAGAGATGAGTAACCCAACTAAACATATCACAGTCTACAATCAATACGCATCACATAGTGCCAGTAAAACATAAGAAGATGAATTCTTTGATAAAGGAAAAGTCATGGAAGGCACAAGAGGCTACGGTATGCAGACCATGATTTCTGAGATGGAAAATATTTGATAAATAACCACTCCATATTCATCTTTCCAATGTCATTGATGATATAACAGAACTTAACCCATTACGTTTCCCAACACCACTGCCCCTGACTTTATCTATTCCAGAAAAGGAGGAAGGATGTGAGGCTAATTCATCTGTTCTCTTAAAGCAAATATTTCCTCCTTTCTTATTATTTGATCCATTAATACTTTTCTCTTACTCTTATTCCTCCCCCTTCCCTGGTCCCAAAAATAAAATTAAAACAGATTTGATATGGAAGAAAAAAAATTAAAGAATCCAAGTGATTTCTGGCACTTTGCTATGAAATAATTCTCTGCTCTAACAAAATGTTTCTACCAGGCCTTCAACTAGCACATGTTCCAACTTTTGGGTTCCGCTGAGAACTTGGCAGTTTTCAGTGTAGCTTTGCTAAAAAAGTTATTTTACTTTACACTGGCATTTGATTCTAGCCATGACACTTTTCAAAAAATGTGACTTATGATGTCTGTTTCAGTGTGTCTTTTGGTTTGAGAGATCTTTGTTGACTTTATGTCAATGTTTTCTGTCCTCATGCCCCCTCAAATTGTATCTTACCCTACACAGGTATCTGAATTTTATCTTTCTATTCATTAAGTTACTAAACACTTAAGATCTGTTTTTCATTCTCTTACATTTTCAGTAGTTAACATGTATTATATGTAAGAGAAATTGAACCTTTGCTGTGCTAAAAGTTGGCATAAACTGCTGTCATTTTAAATTAATAGTATTTCACTTTTCATTATAGGCTTCAGTTTGTATGGATCTTAGAAATGCCCTTCTGTAGTTGGAATAATACAATGGATCACTCAATTTGCACTATTTTTACTAAAATAAAACCCTGGGCTCTCCAAGACAGATTTGAGTGGTGGAATGAGAAAAAACAAACAAACAAACAAAACCAACCTGAAGAGCTAAGCACCATTTATAAGCAGCATGCTTTCATTGTGTTAATTTGTAGTTACATGGACTCATCATCTGTTTTCCAGAGCAGATCATTTAAATTCAGAGCCTGATAAAGAGAATACTGAAATTGAAGATGCTCTTGGCAATATTTGTTATCTCTTGGTTTTGGTACCTGTGGCCTTTTTTCACACAGACACACAAACTAGCTAATTAAATAGACCACTGTCCACAATCGATGCACATCATGTACTGCCAATAAGACACAAGAGGATTGACTCTTTGATAAAGGACAAGTTACTGGATGCACGAGAAGCTGCAGTGTGCAAACTCTGTGAGTTCTATGCTGGAAAACATTGCCCGCTAATTTAAACACATGATTAGTTCTGAAAAAAAAATGTATTGTGTGTAATATCTGGGTTTAAGGAGCTGATTTGAATAAATTAGTCTCTGCAAACTGAATCAGACCAAACCTTTCTTCCTGAGGTTAAGAGAGCATCAGGTAAATTAACCCTAGTTTGTCTCTCACTGCAAATAGAAGGGAGTAGAAAGAATTTTCCTTGTGTCCTCTCTAAGGTCAAGTAAAAGTATCAAAATTTTTTACACAATGATCCACCTCCACCAGCAAAACTTTGCAAGTCTATTGTCTTAGTTACTTTGAGTGTTAGAGAAAAAATTAGTTATACAGTATATATAGAACATTTTGCATACATAAATGACAGCACAGAACCTGACCCCGCCTGTACAAGGAAGAGCAAATGCCTTCAGTATATTCAGAAATTTAACATCCCAAGCACAGCACTAGAGTTATTATGGTATAGGCGCAGGTATAAAATAAAATCTATTGAATATAGAAAAGCAACCATGTGCTGAGGAGTGACAGAAGTTAGCAGTAACAGCTGTGTCCGTAGTGTTGAATAAAACAGCCTCTGGAAACAAACTTGAGCAATTTTGCTGCTAAATTTGTCCTTGGTCTGGTTTTGGCCCGTGCCAGTTATCCTTCTCATACCATGGACTGGGAGTTTGGCTCCTGGCAGATTTTGGGGATCACTCCCAGCAGGCAGCATGGGTAAGACTACATGAGAACTGGCTCTCCATCTCACCCAGATCTTTGAAGACCACTGGGTCCTCATGCTAAACCCAGAGCATATGCAGTTTCACATATTCAAGACTGCTTTTTCTTGTCTACAGCACAGTTCTTCCAGTATGAAAACACTTTAAGCTGCTAGAGATACACAAAAGGTAAAAATTACACCTTAGGGTCACTGCCCATTACACTGAGCAAACACAGCACCAAGCACACATAGGCCAGAGAATGTGAAACTCTGCCTCAGGGCCAGAAAACGGGACGTAATTTTACTCATCAGTGCAGGTGAAGGCAGTTTCCACCTGACTTGGCATTCTCAGGTTCAGGGTCTCCCACAGTGCTGCAGCTACAGGCTTAGTCCTCAGGAGCTCTAGCAGTGGCCCCCGTCTTATGTGCGATATACTTGGATGTGTCAATGTGGTCCAACAGACTGTTCTGGTGTTGAGACGCTGCTCCTTCGCTGAAGATGGATTTGGGATAACCTGGCATAGACTGAGCCTGCGTTTGAAAGTGCTTCTTGGTGTGAAACCATCTGTGCTTCAGCTGTCACTTTCAAAAGCCCACAGGTGCAGCTACATGAGCACTTAGCACCACTGTGATTTATTAGTTGCTAAATTCCCTGTTAATGTGCTTCAAATGTAAACATTCAGCCTGAAAATGCCGCAAACCCAGTCTCTTTTCTTTATTAAGTGTATTGGGATTGCAAATCCCTCTTCAGAATTTTTCTGATACAGTAATATACATAAGATTCAGTCACTAGGTGTTTGTCTTCTGCTAAACTTTCAGTTAATTGCCCACCATGCAAACACCCCTGCAGAGGCTTGGGAGGAACAGCAAGTAATGTTTGCTTTGGGACTCAAGGAAGGGGATCCCTGATGGACCATGTTTCACAGCTCAACCAAGAAGAACTCTTGTACTCACCTACTTTATTGGTTTTATATTCAAAAGAAGATCCTCCCGCCTGTCAGTGTTCTACAGGAATTCGGACACTGCCCTTAATAACTTTTTTAACTTTTGGTCAGTACTGAAGTGGTCAGGCAGTTGCACTAGATGATCGTTGTAGGTCCCCTCCAACTTAAATATTATCATAGAATCAAAGAATTCTATTCTATTCTATAGGGATGTGGAGATGTTTGGAGATGTTTGGATTTAACACCTTCTTAATTTTATTTTCAGGTTCATTTGTAGAATGCAGCTGAACATATAGGCCCTGAATATACCTTGATATTACAGTGTTCTTAATGCTTTTAAATATTTTAATTGAGTTTTTGTTTTTTTTTTTTTAAATAAACAATTGCTGCTTTTTAATGAGGAACTTCTGAAAATTGTTTATTTGGTCATTTCAGTAGCAATCACTGACACTGCATAATTTCACAGAAAAGGCTTCTGACAACTTAAATGATAGATTACATTTGTATAACTTTGTACTTATCATGGAACAGGATATTTATGAGATAGTATCATTGTATTGAACTGTGCCCATCTATCCTTATTAAAGTTCTTAGACAAAGTCCTTCATTACCTCACTTTGGAAATTACTAAAGTTTGACTATTTCAGCTAAACTGCCTATTAAAAATCCTATGGAAATTCAGTTGTTTTGTTTAAATTTGACTTTAAGCTGTCATTAAAGATATGACTTGCGTCAGTTTTTCTTGAAATTACACAAACAGAGAATTAAACCTCATTTGAATAATGTTAGTTGTGGTCTATTTTTAATAATATATTTGCATTTACATACCGTCACTAGCAAAAACATTTTCTGTGTCTATGAGAGCTTAATTTTTTATTGCATGTCATTAGCTCCTGTTTTATAAACCAGCCGTGATCAACTGACTTCAGTTTTTACTGGGCAAAGAAGAGGCCTGGAATCCTTAATTTCTGACTATCGCCTCTGGATTAGATACCAACAGTCTTTCCACCAACTTTCAGTGGGCTTTGGACCAAGCCATTCATGGAGTATTAAGCTTTACATGGTCTGATGTGTTTTGACCCCCCTGCATCAGCAGAGACTGCAGCCATTTATTTGCTTTGCGTATCCCAACCAGAGCAGTTTTACAGTTTCATTGCCTGAGACACCTGAGATAGCAGGCTCATTTAACAACTGAAACATGATTTGCATTTCGTTAAGGCAAGGTTTTTCAAGCCTCCATTTCAGCAGTCTGTAGCCTTGTCCTTAGCCCTTGGAAATCTTGTGAGCACAAATGCCTGGAGCTGGACTGACTGACACCCTGAAGGATCTGGCCATTTATCTCTTCAACCAAATTTGTAATGCTAATTAGGCATGGTCACAGTGACATTTTACTTGACATTATGATAGCTTCATTAGCAGAGTTAAAAGCATATACGTGAATATTCTTTTTCTAACTGTGTAAAAGTAAATAATACACAGAAAGCATTATTCCCCTCTGACTCTCAGGGGCAAAGGCAGTGCTCAAATACACACTTATGATAAGAAACACAAAAGAGAAAACAGACTATGTAATCACATCAGAGAAAGCTCCACCGAAGGAAAAAAAAAAGCTTTCTGGCTTACAGTGCAACTGTGGGGACTCACAGCTTTACAAACAGAGCTAAATGGCAGCTGTGAGCAGCTTCAAAAGCTGGGAAGCTCTTTCTTCCATCGTTGAAATTACAAAATTGAGGCTTAAAACCCAGTTTCCTAAAGGCTACGGGCACACCTATGGCTTCATGCCATGAAAAAAGACGCTATGAAATGTTGTTTTACTTTTTTTTTAATATCTGCCCTACTGCTGAAACCGCAGTGCTTCAAGGAGGACTGTGTGTTGGCAGCCGAGGGACCATGGGAGGGGCTGTGGATGGAAATGTCCTGCCACCCTGCCTGACCAGCTGCTGAGCTGCCCACCGTACTGCATCCCCTACAGCATCCCAGCCTCTGCGTGGACAGAGGGATGGTGTGCTCCTTCCATCACCTCCACCTCCAGGCTGCTGTGAGAAACCTGCTCTGCCCAGAGGGAAGGCTGTGGCCAAGTGGACACACGGAGGGTGAAGTACTCAGGTTTTCTTCTCAAAATCCATTCTGCAGCTTCCACAGAGGCACAAGCGGAGCGTGGGACAGGAACGTATCCCTCCACTCCCCTCTGAAGAGCACTGGGAGCTGGGAATGGGGGTTGTGCTGCTCCTGCTGTGCTCTCTCCTGGTCCCAGGCAAACCCCCACATTGCCATGGACGTCAGTAAGCACTAAGATTTGGCTTCTAGGCCGTGATCCAGCAAAAAACTTAAGCACCTGTTTAAGCAGCAGCAGCAAGTACGATTAAAAATACCAGTCGTACATTTCTTCTGGTATTTAGACAGAAGAATAATCCTGCCTTTTGGTTCTCCAGGGAAGAAAATCCCAGACCTACTTTTGAAAGGATGACTTCACGAGTCCCTCTTTTTTGTGTCTCGCGCATCTGCCTCCACGCACACAGCTGTTTGACCAAGACCGTGATTTGAAACGAGGAAGGTGCCCACACTGAAGGCTATTTTTTGCAGATGGTTTAAAAGCTTCTGAGAGAGAAAAGCTAGCTTAGACTAGATAGAGCTGTCCTGATTCCTGCAGCAAAAGAAGCCTGGCATCCGTCCAGGCAACGCTTATAAGCAGATCCTAAAAAGGGACCGACTGTAGATTTTACAAAAACACAACAGTTAGATTAATTTAAGTCTTGACTTAGTTTGTCCTGAAAATACTTTCTCTCGTTAGACCAGACAGTCGTGCCTTGAGGTTGCTTTGCATCTCTAATGCCTACATACAAATACTCCAAACTAATCTGAATATGTACAGCTCTCTACAAGGTCAAAGAGGCAATATAAAATACGAACTTCCAGCTGTTCTTGGAAAATAAGACCCATTATTTATCTTCATAGCCACTTATAAATTATCATAACTAATACTACTTCAAAAACTTCAAGGTGTTCTTTGCTCCAGGAGGAAAAAAAATAAACCAACATTTAAAGTTTGCCACAAAATATTTCACACAGATCCCAAGAGCCAAAATAGTTTATCCTTCCCTAAAATGTGTCATTATAACTAAGAAAAGACACATGATTGCTAATACAAACAGATTGGGGGGGAGCTGGACGAATCCTCCATGATAGGCTTTCCTCCATCATTAAAAAGGCAATGTAAAACTCTGGAGAACCACCTCTGCTCCGTGGTATGCTTCAGCTGGGAGAAAGAAGTGGCCAGGTCCATGTCTGTGACTCCTGCTCTCAAGTCCTACAGCTTTGTAACCAATGTCTGCACAGCCCTTGCAAAGGGGTAAAAGATGCCAGGAGATACCGAGTGTGAATATTAACCATAATCATTACTGCACTGTATTATTTTCTGGAAGCTCAACATGGTTATGGAATCAGGTTGTCACAAGTAAGTGAGCATTTGCCAGCAACAGCAAGGAGGTCATGGCCAGCTCTACGCCAGCTCTTCCCCAGGCTCTCTGTCTAATGCCACTTCCCAGTAACACATTTCCTTGTGGCTGGCCTCATCTAGACTGTCATGTTTGTGAGCAGGGTTTCTCATTTGGCGTTCCTGCTGTAGCTACCCCATCACTGGTCTTCCCACACTTGTAAAGGATGCAAAGCACAGTGTCTGTTCCACAGAGGCATATCTTCCCGGGGTTCTTTGGAATGTCACTATAAGCTTGAATGATGGAAAAAAATCATTTAGCAGAATTTAATTCTTCCCTTAAGGAGGCACAGCATTCAACTAACTCAAAGCTCTTCAGCAGACTGTCTAGGGGTGTCTGTGTGCTTCTCTCTTGAGAAGCACCCCACAACATTGGTGCTTTGCACATCCTGGACATCAGTCAGAAGGGTAGTCTGAGTTTCCCCATGTGTTATTCAAACGATGCACAGGAAAAGGGCCTTCTTCCCCCAGTTTTTGGTTCATGAGGGCAGTTGGAAATCCAGCTTTTGTAAGCAGCAGAGCCAAAACCATGGCACCACCTGGGAGCAGACAGTGAGTGCATTTTGGGGTTGCCGGGATCTATCTCCTTGGTCCTGGAATTCCCAACATCTGAGGCGTGATGCAGGAAGACCCTGTTGTAAAAAAACTCTTATAACACACCAGTGGTGCTGTTTTGACACTGAAAATTATTTAAGTGGCTACCACAGCACTTTGTGTGTGTGTCTGCTGACAGAAGAACTCTTACTAGTCCTTTAGAGTGATTACGAACAACCCTAGATTGAAGATATAGGTGTAATCAGGCTACAGTAATAAAATTTTACTTGGATTATCAAGATATCAAAGTTCAAAGGCTGCTGAAAAAAACCCAAATGTGGTTGTATCAAGGATCCCCAGAACTGTTATCCCAAGCTGAGAGCAGAAGCCTTGACAATGCAATCCTTGACAGGATGGCACCAGAGGTGCCAGGGCTAAAAATCTCAACTCACCAACGGTCAGCTGGTGGTTGCAACCTTGGCAGTTGAGTAAAACTGGGTTTAGGGAGAGCAAAGAACAAGTGCCTAATATGTACTGTGTACCAGATACTGTGAATGTTGGTGAGACGCTGGGACAGGCTGCCCAGAGAAGCTGTGGATGCCCCATCCCTGGAGGTGTTCAAGGTCAGGTGGGATGGGGCTTTGAGCAACCTGGTCTGGTGGGAGGTGTCCCTGCCCATGGCAGTGGGGTTGGAACTGAATAATCTTTCCGGTCCCTTCCAACTTTAACCATTCTATGATTCTATAAGGTGGAACTGCAAAAGAACGAGGCAATGGGCAAGTAAATACAGCAGAGATCCAGACAGTGCTATCAAACATATAAAAGCAACCAAAAGCAAAGCCAGAAGAGGAACAAACTCCTGCTATCAGCATAATACTCCTCCCTTTAGAGGTCTTGGGAGACGGACAGCTTGCCACTAACAATCCCCATGCCCTGAGAACGCACACACTCTTGCTCTGCCTTCCTAAAGATGATGATGCTCAGGACCCAAAGCTGTGTGGAAGGGAGAGCCCAGCACCTGAGAAAGAGATACAGGAAGTGCAAGTCTGACAATCTGGGCTGTATCATTACTGAGTACTTGGAAAATTTGCCTACAAGTGTTAGCATCATTGGGACCAATAATACTACTTTGATTAGGTTGCTAGGACTTTATGAGACTAACAATTAATTCTTGGCTTTGCACATACAGAACAGGTTTCTAAAGCTCATGTCAATTGCATGTGGTGGTTGCTCTGATGCCTTGCTCTTGAGGGACTACTCTTAACACGGTGCAAGAGTTGACAGAGAATTTGGCAACCCAGGCTGCAATTACCATGCGCATTGCCAAGCACAACCACACACCAAGCTCACTGGCATCTCACCCCTGCCAGGCTCCTCAGCCTCAAGGGCTCTTGCTACAGCGTTCCCATCCTTGCCCTGCTATGGCAGCTTCCACCCATCCATCAGCAAGATGGACATGTTGCTATCAGTAGAAAATGCTGCTTTTTCACAAGCACAACAGGCTACGAGCACACTTTCTGTATTACCCTGCTTTTTAGGCATGAGCAACATTCTGGCCAAACAAAAATAAATTATTTCTGGAAGAAAATGTAGAATATATATATGGAAAGGAGGTATGGAGAAGACTTATGTTATGTAGGTAAAAGAAGTTTGATACCATTTTACAAAAGCAGTGATTGTCCCTTCTCATAGGCACCTGGTGTACCCACACAGCACCTAATTCAATTAGATTTTATTCACCATTAGCACCTGCAGGAAGGAATAAAATCTGGAGCACGGTTTTCACTCACCAGTCCAGTTCCAGCAGGACTCAAAAGTGTCTTCAGCTCCTCCTGAGCATTTGTGTTCCCCATACTTTCAGTAGCTGTGCCCCCGTGTCTCATTATTTTTACAAATGACTATGATGTGCCCACCAACAGGCTGTGCAACTCTGTCTGGCGTTCGCAGCTCAGCAGAGTGAAACTGGGTCATCTGGATCTTGGAGACACAAACGGGGAAGGAGATGGCAATTCAACACAGAAACCTTCCCCCTTCATCGCAAGGCAACGCTGCAAAGTGATGCTCGGGATGTGGCAGGCAGGACAGGGCAGGCAGGACCTGCAGGACAGCCCCAGCTGCTGTCAGGTGCTACTCCTCCAGGACAATAACCAGCCACCACGTCAGCTTCTTCATCTCTACAAGTCCCTGCCAGCCAGAGAAATACCCACAGGCTGTGCTGCCTGCAGTTACATGCAGAACAGTCACTGTAGGGATAGCTGCCCATGGCAATATACAGTGGGAGAAATTAGTGCTGACCCCCGTCCCGTTTCTCAGAAAGTCAGCTACCAGCTCATCATCACATTTCCTTTTGCTGGGCCTTGCTCCAGGCCATGTTCCACAGGATTAATTTTACCTACAGGTGCATTTTGCTCTGTATTGATTTCTCGTATGAAAGAAAGCTGAGAATTAAGCTTGCAAAGATGGATCTCTTAACTCTATTAAATGAGGCCAGGGTAGATTAAGTTAGTAGTTGATCTTTTTGAGGCTAGACATTTAAATCACGGCTCTAAGGTGAATTCTTGCGTGTACTTGCTTGGCTTAAAATCAGGATCAGCATTTAAGCATCTCCACTTGAGGTTTCTTACTTAATACATCAAGGATTTAATTAGAAAGATGGGAAATTAGAAAGAAGAGTTATAATTGGCCATTAGGACTATTAGGGAGTGAGCATGGGGAAAAAAATTAAAAATCAAACATCTCTTTTTAAAATAAATACACTTTGCAGGCAGTGGGGTAGGGAGCTGACAGAGGGAACCGAGTGGCTGTGAAATGCCACTAGCTGCCCACCCAAAGTTGGGGCAAGAAGGTCACACCCTGCACAGGCTTCCTCGCCTCGCTGGGCACCTTTCACTAATTGTGCCACACGGGGAAGCTACTTTCCTCAGCAGGAGTCAGTTTATTTGCTTAAGCAACAGTTCAGGGATAAGTGCTGCTCAAAACCAGCAGTTGTTGCAGTAGGAAAAAATAAATAAACTGGAAGGTGCGATGTTTGTTAGCTCCTCAGCTGCAGATTTACTAACTTTCAACACAAGATAAGAATCTGACTTTTGAAAATGCAGCAAAGCCTAGTGGTTTATATTCACTGTACATTTATTAATCACTGCTCCCCATTTTTCCTTCCTGATCTTGAACTAATACATTATCATTAAAAAACAAACCAAATAAGGAAACAACCACAAAAGGCAACTGTACAATTCAGAAGTTTTGTGGCAGTGTTGGCAAATTGCTTTTCTGGGCATGCAAAACACAAAATAGGGCATGATCCTGTAATCAGGAGGCGCCTACCCCTCCCCACCCCCAAAGGCAGAAGCATTTGAGTTTCCAATAAAGCGAACAGCAACTACCCACAAAAGTGTGTGACTGCGCAGAGCCTGTTACCAAGGCACACAGGGAGAGGAGGAGGAGGAGGAGGAGGAGGAAGAAGGGGCCCTGGCTGGCTGTCAAATATAGAAACTGAGTGATCCGGTTTGAAATCCCTGCCTCCTCTTGTGCTCCCCTTGTGAGCAAACCCCTCTCTGTAAAACGGGGATAACCCCCTCCGCAGCACCAGGGGGGCACAGACCATCCCACGCAGGGACAGGCATCTCCCTCCCCTGTGAAACGGCTCTCTGCCCATCTTAAGGCTTACAGCAAGATAAATATTTCACACCCTTTTACACAGGGAGGGATACAAGGGGAAAAACAAAAAAAAAAGAGGTGAAGTCACACGTCTTGGAGAATATACCAAGATTTTGCCAGAAGCAGAGTCTAGGGCTCACATCTCCTCTTATTCCTGTGCTAGACAAAGCTGCCTCAATAGATAAAAGAATTTCGAAAGTAACAAACAGCCATGTGTTTTATGGGTTATTGTTAAATAACTTGGGCATCTGTGCCATTGCACTGCTCAGAGTGCACTGGTCTGTCCTTCCAGACTAGTGTCACCCATCCCACTGACACTTGCCTCATCAGGACCCCATGTCTGCAAGCATTTGGATACGCACTGGGATTTCCTCATTAGTTTTAAGTGGGTATGCAACTTACTAATTACCCACTGTATTCCAAGAGAGTCCCGGGTACAGAGTTATGAAATGAGACCTTACTGTAGTAAACCACTTCACAGAGCAGAAAGTGGTTTACTGCAAGTATCGCGGTGAGGGTGGGGAGAATGCATCAAAAATCACCAGCCATGCCTGTTCCATCCTTTGATTTATAATGTGCAAGATCATCAGGTGAACATTTACGGCTCCTAGCAGTGACTCAATCTTCTGCTCTCATCTAAACGCTTGACAGAAAGCAGACAACGCCATCACCTCTTTACGATGCACAAACATTTGCAAAGATTACTGCTACCAGGTTTTCTTTTACTCTGCACCTCACATGGACATTTACACCAACAATGAAGTGATTGCACAGAGATTGTAAATCACTATAAAATATGAATGATATGTATGAATCCCTGCTTTGCACTGAGTTTGGGCTCAGCGGAGCAGTGTGAACTGACACTTCATAGGCTTTAAGCAATGTGCCCATGCCTGTGATGGCGGGCACACAGACTGAGGATAAATACGTGGCCATACACACTCAGAAAAGCAGTATACCATGCTTGATGGGACCATCTGGCTGCACTGAAGGTTCGTATTGCTGCCTGACACCATCACTCCCCAGAAGCCAGCACTAATCACAAGGCACTGGCCGAATAAATAGAATTATCTCTTCCTTCATCTCTGCCTGTGGCAAGTGCGGCTGATCCCAGCATCACGCCATCAGGAGAAGCTCCTCATCCTTCCCCTGCAGATCCCTTTCCTGCTGCAATTGCATAAAAGCACCATATGGACAAATCACTACTGGTGGCAATGGACGCCGACAACTGCCCGGCTGCAGCAGCTCTTTTCTGCCTTTTTTGCAGAGTTTTTTGCCTTACAGCAGTCCCTCCCTCCTTGTTGAGCCACAACCTGGGGGGCAAGCTTGCAGTGGAGGTCACCACTGCACCGCTGGTGAGGCTGGAGGGCTGCCTAAACTTCACAGAGCTGACAAAAAACCTGGAAATTCACACTGCATTGGAGAAATACAGGATCTTCCCTCGTTAATGAGAAACTCAACACCATATGGACAAAAATAACTCAACATATTAGCAAAACCTTTGGTGGTGGTGAAGTTTAATTTACTTTTTACCCTGGTAGAAGAAACTAGCAAGGAGTAGCTGGTTGTGATGGAATTAAATACCAAATTTACTTCACTGTAAATAAAGTTCTTCATCCTACCTATTTATGCAAAAACTTATTTGTACTGCTACTTTACGTTTCTTGAGGGGGAAAGGGAAAAAACTGTTGTGGCAGGTTAATAGGGGTTGGCTTCGTTTATGAGAAGGTAATGAAAGTAACAGCAACAATTTAGCAGGCTGGATGCTGTTGATGGGAAGAACGTTTTGCAGCATGGAAATGAGGGGAAAGGCCGGTACAAACCTACTTTTCTCTTCTACCTTCTCTGCTGCAATTCCTTTATATTTCCACTGCCTCCGTATCCCCCTCTTATAAAATAATGTATCTCCTCTTTAAAGTTCTGTAGGGTTTGAGCAACCGTGACAGATGAAAATCATTACAGTCACTGCAAAACACCAATTACCCAAGCACGTTGAGTATTTAATTTATTTTTTAACAGCTTTGTGCTTTAGGAGCTGGTAGGGCTGCACGTTTCTGTGAGTCAGAAGGCTCTCAAATACTCCGAACCAAATGAATCAATAAAATATTGTCTGTTCTTGAGCTTCCTACTGACACACGAGATATTTTCTTCCCCATAGCTCACGTCTTCCTGCCCCGGCCCATGCGATGACACGTGTATGGATGGGATGCTCTCTCTAGGTCAGCTCTTTAATTAATTAATAGTGATTACAGCTGATGAAGAGCCTCTCAGTTCCTGGTAATGAACTTTACAGAAAGTTTTGAGGCACTCGGGCAGCCAGACCGAGCTCTCTGCGGGTATCCTTGGGTGCAGCTGGGGCAAATAGCATCTTTATTTGCGTAGCTGCAAATCCAAAAGCATCAGATGTACTCAAGGGTCTGCCTGCATATGATTTTGCCCTCCTCTGTGCTTCGTGGCTTATAAACTCTCAAAGCACAGCAGCTGTAACTCGTTTTGAACAGCAATTCATTCATCGGAGCCACCATCCTCCCTACAGCCTTTGCCAGCCTGGTGTTACAGACTAATACCACAGTCCAGTCTGGCACTGCCCGTTCTAATGACTAGAAGAAATAATGACAGTTATGAATTTAACAAACAAGACTGAAGCTATGAATTTAATGATCCGGGAGCCAGCCTTGAGTTATGCAAAATACATTGAGTTAGGTATTCACAAAATTCCTTCAGCATAATTGTCGGCACGTGGATTGTTTGCAAACAGCTAGCACAAACTACTTAGTGTTAATCATTTGTTCCGTGACATAGTTAGTCATGCACTATTTCTGCTTCTTGAGTGGGTGATTGTATCCTCCTGAAGGAGAGGGTAAGAACCAGCGAAAATGAAGCGCGCCCCGGGAGCTTAACACGGATAAGGGCTTGTGATAAAATACGAAAGCGTCATGTCTCACTAATCTCAGCAAGATGTTTGCATCTATCCATCTCCATGCAAATAACCCGCGATGACTGTGCAGAGTCTGGTGAACCAAGCCTGGGGACGAGGAATTCGCACGGGCTATTTCTGGCGCCGTGATTTTTAACTCTCTGAACAAGGGGAAGTGTTGCAGAGGAGGATCTAATTCCCCCAGTCAACCTGGAAGGAAGGGATGACAGAACACCGCTCCTATGAGTTTGGCAAGAATGCATGATCATAGCTGCTGTCTCTCTCTGCAGACAACAGTACTGTTTCAGGAGAGAGAACCTATAATTTAAAAAAAAAATAATAATCACAAAACCAAGTATATTCCCTGAAGAAAAGGAATGGTGTTTTTTCCCTTTCCCCATTTCAGTTTTCTCTGTTTATGTGATGCTAAGGATGCAAGTCTTGATCCATTTCCCAGAAGATAAATTATACTTCTACACATTTCAGTGACCCAGGACGGAACTAAGGAAGGTTAAAAACTGTAAGCTCTGAATTTTATTGAAATATTGCTTTGGTATTTTGCATTGACACAGAGGCTACACTGCCCTGTCTGAACAAGGGACCTGAAATGTTCTGTAAAATCCCCTTTACCAGGTACCACACAAAACATCAGGATGTGTTATTAATTAATTGGAGTGAAATGGCCAGCCAGCTGTGAGAATAAAAGGGAGAGACTCCCAGAAAGCTGGATCTTCTGTGAAAGGTTTTCTTTTCTTTTCTGAAAGGTAAGCAACGTTTGCAAAATATTCTTAAAATGACTGAAGATTTTATATGTGCTTGAGGATATTGACTGACACACATGTGGACTGTTAACTTTGGGAGGTGGAGGACCAAGGAAAGAGCTGAGGAGGCTGCTGGAACAAGACCCTGTAACCTCATGGTGAAGGCAGGAGTAATCACCCCATCAGGAGGGCAGCGCTGGTCTCCTAGACCATGCCTTGAGACTGGAAGCATCACCCATGTCAAGTAAAGTCCTCTGCAAAAAGATTTGCTGAACAGCAGGAACTTGCTCTCCAGGTTGGCTATTTCTTCCTGGCTAATGCTCTTAGAAAGGATGGATGCTGCAGCACCGCACAACAGCTCCAACAGGGACCACGTTGTGACCACGTTGGGCAGTGGCCAAACACAGAGGGAGATTCAGTACTTCATTTACAGACAGACAACAGTTTGCTGCTGGTTTTGACAGCTGCTGGTTTTGACAACCTTCCAGAGGAACCTTCTGACAAAGCAAGGAAATTCAGCTGGACTCCTCCACGCCTGGACTGGCAGAGCAGCAACTAGTCCAGTGCCCAGCCCATTGTATTTTCCTGTAAGTTTTTAACTGTGCTGGAGATGACTGAATTTCTCCTTTGAGTCCCCTGCTTGATGGTCAGACTGCATACTCATTTTTCCCCCTCTTACTGACAATAATAAGCAATTTTGCTGCTTATTATTCTCTAATAAGATTGCAAAAATTCTGTATGACTCTCGGAAGAGATGCATTTGCTCTCATAGCGCTGGCACAATAGGGTTCCACAAAAAGATGAATTGTCTGAATTATCCTTGATCTTAGTCAGTGAACAGCGCTCAATAGACTTTTAAGTGAAGGGAACTCTCTGATGAAAATAAGGCAAAGTCAGGTAAAATTAAAGGTTAAAGTTGATGTCAAGTTCACTTACGAATGAAGAATTAGTATCACAGACCCTGTCCTGCACCCAAAGCAAAGCTGCACCACACTCAAATGAACAAGAAGCCTGAATATATTGGTTTAGGTTTTTTTAATGATGGCAATTGCATCAGAAACAACACATAGATACGCACATGAATGAAATGATTCGCTTCAGCTGTTCTTGTTCTCCTCAACATTTGCTTTTCACGAACATTCCAGTAATCAAATTACACTGGGACAAATGCTCAGAGAAAATGAATAGCAAAACCAAACACTTGCAGTATTTGCAAGTTCCAGCTTCCGTGTATATCTCCAATTCCTGCCTTTATCAGATTGGAAGAGAAAAAAAAAATAATCATGCAGCTTAGCCAAACAACCAAAACCGTATCTCTAGCTGGTCCCTATTCAAAGCCAGTGAAGTAAAAGGAAGCACTTTCAATACATTTTTTTTTTTGGAAAGCTCTGGGATGCAGTTATCCCTAATGCTTATATTGTTCGTGCTTGTTCCAGAAATTTCAGGTGGTTTTCAGGCAGAAAAAATTCTCTGTGACTATCAGATGTATTATTCACTGTGAATTCTCACTTCGTTTTCCTCTTAAAGTACACTTCTGGGGAGGAATACAAGACCAGTATGATCTGGTCAACAAGCTCCCATTCTCTGTCAAGCAAAGCGTCTTTCTTATGCTAATCATGTGGTACACTGCATCCCACCACAGGTCTCAATTTGCAATTTATTCTTTTGCTGCAAACCTGTAAGGTTTGTGAATGCCCAAGGAGGACATTGCAGCACAGCTAACTTCCACATAACTACATGTTACATATTTATATGCACTGTCAAAATGGTGGGAAGATACGAAATTGAGTTTCACTGGAATCTAGCAGGCTGAGCTATTTATAAATAAGTGTCTTATTTTTGGTGCTCTTCAGAGAATGTGATGAACAGTGAGTGATGAGCAATTTATGTTGCTGATCATTCGTATCACAATAGAGCCTTGCGGTCTTTTTCTGGAGTCAAGACTCTGTTAATTTAGGATCTGTATTATCCTACAGTGGAAGACAGGACCTCAGACGAAAGACCAATGGGGAAGATTCAGAAAAGGTGAAATGAGCATGCCACACTGAAAATGGAAGAGTAGGTAGAAGGTGGTGTAGCTGAAAAAAAAATTGATGGTTCCTGGGGATTCTGGGCATCAATATTCAAAACAGACCGATCACTCATCTCTCTCAGAAGAAATCCTCAGTGTGAAGGAATCCTTTCCCACAAGTATTATGCTCTGAAGGATTTTCTATTTATACAATGAAGGATAACATTAAAGAAAATATGGCATAATGAATGTGAAATAAATGCCGTTAGAAGGATTACATGCTTTAAAGAGATCTTGGGGGTATAACTGAATGAAAAAAGCAGGTTTTAATTAACAAGTGTGTAAGTAGCCTGTAGTATGTAAATAATTCATGTGTATAAAAAGATGATCATAAGGGTGACTGCATAATCATCATTCTGGCTTCCCTGTGTTGACTGCTGATGTAGGATTCCTAATCAGAGGCCACAAGAGTATTGTTAACCATACCAGCTCATCCAGCCTAATTCTACCCTGATACATCGTGATACGAACTTTTAAAGGGGTGATTAATACGTGTGGGTTCTTTTTCCCCCAGATCGCTGAGGAACAAACACTGATGCCGTGTTTTATCGTTTCCCCCTCATTAGCTCTGCAGCAAATTTTATGGATGCCAGTGGGAGTTTGGCACGAGCTGCCCCCCTCTCTGGTCGGAAGGGACAAATCTCTGCAAACAGCAGTAGATCTGATGCCGGTCACACCAGGTGGTGCAACTGGTTTTGCAGTGAAGTGGGGATATGTGGGGAGCACACACGACCTTCTTTTGCAGTCCCAGAGCAAGAAAACATCACTAAATGTTACTGGTGCGGGCTGTGCATGTTACTGGTGCTGGATGACTGGGGAAAGAGAGCCTTCCATCAAAGCATTGGTGGATTTTGTACTCTGGAAACAAGAATAAGCTCCTGGAAGCTCCTATTTGGCAAGCACAACATGGTGCAATGACACCTGAAGTTTTCATGTCCCAAAGCTTAAACCAAAAATCATCAATGCGTTTTGCCTTAACTATTTACCTACCTTTGCCTCAAGGCTGTTATTGGGTATGTATTTGTCCCCTTGGAGCTGTGTGGTTTATCACCAATCACACACAATTTAAACAGAGGAAACGCGGGCACATAACTCTTTCACCTTGTTGCCCTTCCAATGTAGGTGTAAAATCAACTCCATGGTATTAGAATACTAAGAAAATGTAAATCACAGCAAAAACCAGTTTCAGTACACTCTTGAAAGAGGGCAGCTATCAGCATCAGTAAAGGTTGGATCTATTTTTCCCATGTTCTGGTGCTTAGATTGAGTACAGTAAATTTTTAAAAACAACTGTTCCCCTATACTGAGGTGTTTAACTGATATATATATGTGAGCCTTACACGCTGATTAAGTGATAAATAATTAAGCTTTCATCTAAAATAGCACCGGAAAATTATCAAACTGTGAACTCGTAATACTGACTTTTCATCTGATTTGTCAAAAAAAAAAGTTCTTTTTAAGCCGGTTTGAGTAAGTATGCTATTAAGATGAGTGTAATGTAACTGCTTTATCAGTAGCATCATCGAGAGAGCCTGATGCATAATACAGCTGCTCTTTCTGGCTATTAATTGCTATGTCTAATAGTTCCTTCCTTGCAACAAATGCAAAACTTCATTTTTAAAATCTCAGTTTATGGTTGAAGATCTATCTCATCTTTTAACTCTGTCTTAAGTTAGAAAGCCTTGTAAAATGTCTTACGAACAGCACGGGCAATCATTTCCTTCACAGTCTTAAAAAAAGCTGAAGTGGAATAGCATGTCTTTAGGGAAATACTAAGACTTTAAAATATGCCTGTGCAGCATATTCATAGATTTTTATAATGCATTTCAAACACTTTCCACATTGTAAAACAGGCTTTGGAAACTATCATCACAGATGAAAGCTGGTGAAGAAAAAGTAATAAAAACACTCTAGCAAGAAAAGGAAAAAAGGGGGTCTGCTTCTGAATTCCCTAACATTTGATTTCTCCTATGTAATAATAACAATCAAACGATCACAGTAATTTCCCCGTTTACTGTGCCTTGGTGGCAGCTGAGGGTGCACCTGTGTTCACGTTCACTCTGCTCCCCCACCTCCCCATCTGCTGCCTGCAGCCACGCACACCCAGGTGACTCAAACCTTTCCCAGAAAAGTTAATTAGCCAGCGTGCTGCACACCAGACCTTCTCCAACCCCTGCCAAGCGGACACCTTCCAGTCAGCTCCTGAGGGCTCCCCCAGCTCACCGCTCCCGTGAAGGTGCTGTCCATGGCAAGGGTGACTCCAGACAGCATCTGAGAGGTTCAGCATCATCTCAACTCGCTGGTAACACACTCACACACCTCGCAGAGATAGGGGTGGATGCTTTGCACAGCTGTGATACACACATGCTCTCTGATTATACCAACAGGATGTATATAAAGATATACATATATATATATGCACACTACAGGGATGCAAGAAGCTGATGAATGGTTGTATTGTACCATGGGGTGGGGATTGTTAGCGGCAAGCTGCCTGTGTCCCAAGACCTCTAAAGGGAGGAGGCAGGAGTTTGTTCCTCTTCTGGCTTTGCTTTAGGTTGACTTTTATATGTTTGATAGCACTGTCCAGATCTCTGCTGTATTTACTTGCCCATTGCCTTGCTCTTTTGCAGTTCCACCTTATAGAATCATAGAATGGTTTGGGTTGGAAGGGACCTTAAAGATCATCCAGTTCCAACCCCCCCTGCCATGGACGGGGACACCTCCCATGAGACCAGGTTGCTCAAAGCCCCATCCAGCCTGGCCTTGAACACCTCCAGGTTCTGGGTACCTATTGGTATGATGCCATCTGGAGGTTCTTGAACACTTCCAGGGCATCCACAGCTTCCCTGGGCAGCCCGTTCCAGTGTCTCACCACCCTCACAGTAAAGAATTTCTTCCTGATATCTAATTTAAATCTCCCCTCTTTCAGTTTAAAACCATCCCCCCTAGTCCTGTTGCTCCACTCCCTGATAGAGTCCCTCTCCATCTCTCCTATAGGCCCCTTTAGGTAGTTGAAGGCTGCTATAAGGTCTATGATTCTATGGAGATTCTATAGACCCATTCTATGGATTCAAAGGATATGGTAAGCTCAGGACTGAGTGGTGAACATCAAGCCTGAATGGAGGTATGTTCTGAAACCTTGCCTACAGACAAAGCCAAGCCGCAAGGCCAGCTGCACATAGACATTTGGTTGCAATGTCCTGAAAAAGCAGCACATAACAATTATGGTGGTTTACTGCAGTTTGTAGTCTGTCACCCTGTCAGGTCCCTTCTCAGTTCTTCATGTAGTTTAGTTGTCCATAAATACCAAGAGTGATGTCAGTAGGTTGATGTGACAGCTGTGAGGCACTTGGGGCCAGATTGTGAACTTCTTAGTCACACTGACGAGAAGTCCCTTGCACAAATGACTTTGCTCAAGTGTGACTTCCTTAATAAATGAATCATCTATCATTGCTGCCTACTCAAGCTGAAATCTTTCTCCCAGTTCTGCTGTTACTTCCACCATCTGCACATCCTCTCCCCATTGGTAGTGAGAACCAATTTGGCTGATTGACAGGGTGTTTGAGAAAATGTGGAGGCCTTCAGGGCCAGATCAGAAGTAAAGAACAGTCACTGATGTCCAAATCTGAAAGCCACCTTGCCTGGACTTGCTCTCATTTATCAGGAAATCCCTTTTGGGTACATATTGGTATGATGCCATCTGTATCCAAGTGACCTTGGCCTGTCTCCTAGTGCTCTGAAATGCTGACCGGAAGATGTCTCACCCCAGGTGCCAGAGCATCAGGTGGGACTGTGTCCTGAGATGCCCAGGTGCATCTCTCTTCCGGTAATTCTCACCACGGAGGATGAAAAAAGGGTTCCACTAATTACACTCACCCACATCAAGATCTCACACCCTTCTCAAGAAGCCCTTTTGAGGGCTACAAACCACTATCTTCCTTTGATCCAATTCCAGTTCTTTCACCGCTTCCTAGATGTTGGCTTAGCCATTCCCTGGGAGGTCCGCGCTACTTTTGGGGGAAGCATTTCTCACTGGAAGTAGCCATCCTTAGCCAGGGATCAAGACAGAGCTGTTCATTCAGCCCTGGCTTGGGCAAGCTGTTCTGGTCCATGCTTGCGGATCCCAGCTCTCTGTAAAATTCAGTTCCCTTGTTTTTATGCTTCTGGGAGAAGTAAAGAGACAGAGAAGGGCACCGCTTCCTGTTTTTCAGTTCAGTTTATTTTCTCCTTCTCTCCCTGTGTCACCGACATCTGTGTTTCTAGTTTTTCTTGCTTCCTTTTCTTGTTTTCTTCTCTCTCCTTCCTCTGGCTCCTTTAAGCTATTTAGAATAAACTCTGGAATAGCTGTTGGTACTGCAGTGAGATTCGGTGTTCTCTCAATCAAATTGAAAAGATGATCCTTCCCCTCTTTAAAAGCCCTCCAGTAAGATCTACAGAAACATGAATTTATAGCCTGATTCTTCTTTGGAAGACAAATCTAGGTTTTTAAAAGAAACTGTTTTTTACAATTTCCTGCTAATTACAATAACTACATAAATTCTTGCCATGCTATGCCTGGATTTCTTTCACATTAAAAAATTACATAGAAATCCACTGAAGAAAAGAACATGAGATAAACATTTTATTTGATGGCTTAAAACTGTAACTAAATCCAACATAGCCTAAAGTTCTAATACCATAATTTTTCAATATTTTATGAGTTTAAATAGTAAATACCTCATTTAACGTACCCCAGATGAGAACATTCATAAATAGTCTTTGAATGTCATTGTCAAAATTGTACCGAATAACATATAGCATGACAAGATCTTTCTAATTTTCTAATTACAAAAATTAGGCTGTTTCTAATTTCCATAGCACTGCTGCCATTTTAGTAGAAAAATGAGGTGCTTTCTCTGATTTTGTGGACAAATTCTTGGGGGAAGTTATACCGAACACCCAAACTTACATTTCTAGAGAGTGTTTTCTTTGTTAATAATCTGTTTGGTACGTAACTTTTGTATTCGCATAGTACCTGGTACCAAATTGTCTTTAAATCTGTCCTTTTTGGCAGAATTTTAATTTTTATTTAGTGCATAAAGATAAGGATTCTTTGATGTTTCTTCTGTTAACGTATGTCATTTAGTAAAGCAATAATCGATGATTTAACCCTGTCAAAGTTTAATCACTCATTATCAACATGAGTTTGTGCAGTATGTTATGAAAGATCTCTTCTAGGGTATGCAGTGGGGAAGACACTGCTTTGTGAATACCCAGAATAGCTAAAAAACCCAATAGAAAAAATTGTCTACGGTACTGAATTTGATGTTATCTCAGCTTTTTCTGCATCAGAGAAACAGCACAGGATGAGGAACGAGAAACTCTTGCTACTAGCCAGCTCTGGTATTTTGCCCAGAATCTACTATATCATGAGTAGAGCGAGGAAGAAGACTATTTAATAAAGAAGAGCACATCAAACTACAAAACAGGTATCTTTGCTTTTGGGTTTTTATATCAATTCAATACAGATATTTGTTTTCCATTTATTAAGGAAATGTCTACTGGTTCAGTACTTAACTACAAGAATCGCCTTCCCTCCACCCCCTTCCCCTATCTTCCCAAATCCCAACTTTTCACCACCCTTTTCCAACAGAATTGATATAACTAAAAATGCAACAGAATTTATAAAGTTGACTAAGTGATTTGATGAAACTTGACAGAACTGGATGTACTTCAAGAACAAAGTGATCATTGGCATAATTTTATGTAAGGATTCCCAGAGTCAGATACCTTAAATAATTATAGACTCAGTGCAAAGTCTGTATCTGGGTAATAACCCCTTGCTCTAGTTGAGATAGATTGCTCACTGTTGACTTGAAGCCACTGAAATGAAGAATCTCTGGTGTATGTATTTCAAATAATGCTGCACTATCCAGCTGCAAACTCTGTAGTACTCATATCCCCCTAACTTTGGAATAAGCAGACATTTAAGCTGTGGCATGTCCAACATTTCCTTAAACAATAATTGCCAGGAGAAGAAAAATATATGAAAAATTATGAATGGTGAATAACACTCTGAATGGTGGTTGTGCAAACCAAGCCTCACAACGGATATTACAAACTAAAAAATACTATAAAATAAGAACACCTTTATGCTATCTAAGCTAAGTGTTGAAGAAACTTAGGGAATTTAAGAGGGAAGCCTGCTGTAAGATTTCACTGAGACTTGGGTAGTAAGGAGTAGTAAACAACTTTCTATTATTACTAACAACTTCCAAGTCTTGGACGAATATGCTTGAAAACACTTTTTCATCTCACAAATTTTCTCGTCCATAAGCAATAAAACACCTGGGAAAATAATACATTCTCATACCTCAAACTGTCATAAACATTTACCATATGCCATGCTAAAATACTCTAAATTGCAAGATCCCTTAATTTCAAAAGCCCCGTGGCAGGACAGTGAATTCAAAGGGTTTCTGAGGGCTTTCTTTGAAAGGAGAGGGGTTGGAGACAGCACTGAAAGATGCTGTGTGGAAAAGGTCACTCTAGCAGAGTTCTGGCTCCTTCCTTCCCAACGGGGTGTCAAAATTAAGGATCCAGGGGCAAAGAACTAAAAGTAAAAATACGCTCACCACTCTCCTGCATTCTGAAAAAACATCTTTTGCGGTCATGATGAACTGAATCCTCCTTAAACACTGTAACTGGAATATAGAGACTAGTTCATTTTTTTTCCTTTCATTGTCCCATGCTTCTAAGTACGCAAAGCTTGTTGATAGAGGAACGATCCTTAAATTAGTCCCAATGGGTAGGGGGGCTGCAATGTTCTGTTTTACATGGCTGGATGTCTCTAGTGGTGTTTTAAACAATGTTTATTACGGCTCTGACACTTTAGGAGACAAGGATGACTTCTTGTATTATCAGGGGTGCAACACACAGAGAAAACACACCCTGAGCATTAAACGAGGTGAAAAAAAAAACGCAAAATGCAGAAAGGTGCCAATACAACTCCCAAACATTATGCCAACATCACTTCACAAAATTTGAGGGCTTTCTGACCACGATATAAAGAATATAAACTGGGACTCCTTCCCCTTCAACACACAACATTTACCAGCTTCAAGGCAACAGATTGGCTTCAGCTGACAACACAGTGAACTATGAAAACCGTGCTGCTCTCAGAGGGTACAATTCAATACAGGCCAGGAGCACAGGTAAAACCACCCTCAAAGTATTAACCTGAGGACAAGGTATGATGTTGGGGAAAGGCACATGAGAGGCATGAGACTGGATCAGCTAGCAAATACTGTGTAATTGCCTTTTGAGAGGGGACTCTCACAATGAGGAGACATCTCCCATGAGGCTAGGACCACCACGCTGCCAGCCTAACACCAGCTATGCCCCTGAAATCTGTGCTTAAAAGAATTAATGGCTCTGCAGGATACGCGGCTATGGAGCAAAACTGTTAGTTACACAAAGCTTTTTTACATTAGCTCGGCAATGTAAAAGGACTCTCCTGCTTTACAGCAGATCCATGGCCTGAATTGTGCAAGTTTCAAAAGCTCTCTGTGAGGAAAACTGCACAGAGACCTTTCGAGATGCAGCTGAACATTGGTTCGTACGTCCTTTCAATTTCCACCCTTTTTTCCCCTCAAGACATCTCTCATAAACCCTCTTGAAGCGCACAAAAGGTATGTGCCATGCTATTTATGCAGTTTGAAGTGAGGAGGGCCGGTGATCACAGGGAAAGACTGATCACGTATTCCTCATCTACACAGTAAGTAGTGGAAACTTCAACATTTGGGCTAAATCAGATTAGCAATGACAGCTTAAATTACCAGAGCCTGCAGCCAAGCACGTGTTTTGTAGTCTCTGAGAAAATGAGATTTTTAATTTTTAATTTTTTTCCTCAATCAAAAATACTTTTCTATAAAAATGCAATTCTGGCTTCAAGGAGAAAAAAAAAAGTGTCTTTGGGCATTTAGTTGTACAGAAGTTATTTCACATCTGTGTTCCCTTGCTCTAATTTCTGCCTGCCCTCGCTAGTGCTCTGCATACCCTGTGTCTTGCAGGTCAGTATGACTTCTGGGGATACCATACACACAATGGTATTCCTGGCTGTTTTCAAAAGGGAAAGATCTGTATTTCTCCACTCGGAGTGCTTTGATATGGATAAACTATAAAGCTGTTTTCAAAAGAAAGCTTAATGCCTTTTAAAAGAAACCAAAAATTAAACGTTAATGGTCAATGTTTCTTTCTACAGCATCTGTTCTGAGGCTGAACTTGCTCCTTCACCAGAAAATTCATTGTTTAAACTACAACTCTGACTAGATTTATTCATTCTTCTGACCCTCTCTGAAGTCACAGCAGTACTCGGCAGTGCTGCAGTTCCAGTTTCTCAGGAAAACAGATAAAGCACGGACTGGCTGAGCAGGGACTGATGATTCAGATTTACTTTATTCTCTTTCATTGCTCTGAGATTCCTTTTCATGTTAAAAGACATCAGAGCTCCTGATTTATCTGAAACCCAGTGAAAACACTCCCTCAGTTCTGAAGTTCAGAGAACGCTGCTGCAAACATGATCTCCCCTGTGTTTCTGATAGCATCGCCTATAAAATGGATATTATGGGCTCTTCTTCCCAAACCCTCGGCTCTGAACTGTCGTACTAGAAGGGATACCACTGCATTTATTTATGGCTCATGTTCCCTGGATCTGCTCCCTGTTTCATCCCTGGGAAAACTATTAAAGACATTGGCAGTCCTGGAATTAAAAAAAAATAGCATATTTCTTCATAGAAACATATGTAACATGACGAGCCTTCCCTCAATGGCATCAGGGCTCGTGAACTGCTGTTTCGGAAACAGTGATCTGTCAAAGACTCAGTGCAATTTGCATCCATGTTAGTAGTAAAGAAATCCAGTGGTTTTTCGCTTGCTGAATGATAGTGTTAAATTGTTACTTTTTCTTACAGAGAGTGTGAAAAATTACTGGAGTGACAGTAAACTCAGAGAAGGAAACAGCTTTTTTCAGGTCACAACAGCGTCTGGATTTACTGTCAGTGTACGTTAGTCATTAAATCACATATACAAATGGAAATGGAAAAAGTATGTCACATTTTACTCTGTGTAGCATCCCTTGAAGCCACGTGTGCATTTTGCCACACACAACCCTGAACCTCCAGCAGAAGCTGCTGATGTGAGAGAACAAATGCTGTACCACACCACTTGGTGATGGCTGTCATCTTGTGATTGCTAATTGTTGTGAGGAAAGACTGTTGGCTCTTTTTATTTTATTTTAACTTCAGAAGAGTAGAATTTAATGAGAAACAGACTTTTAAAGATGGTCTAACAACCACAAAACTTTTGAAAACACTCTAGGTATCCCTTTCACTGCAGCTGTGACACTGGGTTTCCTCTCAAGGCTAGATTTTTGAAGTATATCAAAGAAGTATGTCACAGAGGCAACAGACAGTATTATTGAAACGTGTTTCAGGTCTGGATTCTTTTCTTCCTTTTAAGTATTGTTTTTGCCATATGAAGGAAGATTTGCTCAAAGATCAACGTGCTTTTCAGTCACAATTAGTATCTACTTAGTACAGACTTCAATACAAAGCAATGATGTTAACATTCAGCAGCAGTACAAATGTTGTATGTGTACATCCCTGTACTGGTGTGAAAAAAAAAAAAGTGGAAAATGAGACCCTGTTAGATGTTGCTACCTTAAAAGCATCCTCACAAAAATTCTGAATGCTGAGGAGAAGCAGCTTGAGGCATCATCTAGCGAACATCGGGTTCGTTAGCGTGTTTGCCGTGCTCCTCATAGTGCAGAGGGTGGGAAATGCTTTTCAAGGGCAAATGAGTTTTGGGTCTGCTCCTGTTGCTGCCTGGAAGAAAGCTTAACTGCAGGCAGCTCCCCAAGGTGTGTGTGGTGGTGTTTTGGAGGGAGGGGATGGGTCTATGAGTGGGGGGGTGACCCCAGGGAGGGTGGACGCTTCACTTTTCAGAAGCAGGGTTAGATTTCGGTCTTCCTGACTTGTCTTCTCCAAAAAAACCTGCATGCTGGGCCTATTAGCAAAATCTGTCTCGCCTACAAAGACGTCATTTACACTTGCCTCCTCTAAAATTGCCAGTCAGTAGCAGTCTGTGGCTCGGGGGCTGTTAAGCCAGGAAGGTGGGAGGTCCATGGTACATTCATGTCACGCCAGTGCTGGCATGGGACTGTTGAGTGGCGCAAAATCCCTGCCTGCAGCAGGCAGTGAGACACCAGAGGCTGCTGAAGCCAACATCTTCTGGGGTCTCCTGGGTTCAAGATGCCTTTGGAAATCCTGAAACTCTGGGAAGTACGTGAGGTAAGGCTTCTGGAGCATTGCTTCTGGAGTTAGCCTTAAAATGGTATTTATTACGTATTTATTGGCATTTATTATATGGTATTTATTTTGAAGGAATCAAAAAAGAGTGTTTAGGAGGGTGTCAGGCCCTCCAAACCAATCCTGCGAGACTAATATGCTTTTATTACCTGCTGGCTTTTTGAGTAAGGCTGAGATTTTTTTTTAATCCACAGAGCCTTGAAGAGTGATTTTTTTTAGCTCAGCTTAAAAAAACCCCAATGGATTCTGTTCAGCACAGGTTCATTGTCAGGCATTGGTTTCACTGTCACTGAAGACAATGACACTTAAATGTCTGCTTAAGAACAAAGTCCCGATTTGGGCAGATTGATCCAGTTGGTTCCCCACTGAGAACAATTTGAAAGTGAAGCAGGAGCTTTGAAGCCTGTGGAAAGGAGCAATGACTCTAACCCTGTGCTACATGCATTTGACACATTTTGTGTCCTCAGGCAGCTTTGGATGAACTTAGACCCATCTCAAAGATTGAAGAGAAAATAGTTCTGATTTTAACAGAGAGAGTCAGGAGATGCTGGGTTCAGGACCTGGTCTTCAAGGAGCTTTGGCTATTGACTCCAGCACAACCGTGAGTGTACCTGCAAAGCTGGTAGATGTTACTGAGAAAACCTGGATGCTACTGGCAGCAAACACACATCAGTGGTGGCATTCAGTGGCACTGATTACCCTTGAGTTTCTGCATAAATCTACAGAAAGCTGAGTTGCATGGGTTTTGCTGAGGTAGAGAAAACTAGCTGAGTTCAGACCAGCTTACTGCAGTCACACCTTCAATTACAGGCTAGGAGATGCCTAGCACAGACTTTCTTCTCCTACCTTTTCTGTCACAGTCTAACACATGAAAAAATACATAAGTCTAACAGTGAGCCAGGCTGGGTTCTATATTTGTTTTTGCAAAACAAATTCAGTTGGTAATTTTTTTTTTTTTCTGATTACATTTTGAGACCAAAGTTGAGCTAACTCTTTTTATATAAAATAATCATTTCTCCTGGCTACTTAAATGGCAGCTTCTGCCATTTTACTCATCACTTCCCTTGCACGGGCCACACCGAATACAGCATTTTCTTCCACCTTTTCTGCCTGAAGATGATTACTGGCATCAAACGCCCATTTGTGAAATACTTAACTTTTCCAGAGGGTGTAACAGTAAGTTGCCATCTCTGTACGACAGAAAGTTTAGCTCCCCATGGATACTCCCCATGGATCAGCTCACCAAGTATCCAAGACAGCTTAAGACAGTCAAACACAATGAATTTAGTTTCTACTATTTTAGCTACACAGTCAAACACGGCCACAGCCAAACTTGTTTCTACTACTTTAGCTAGGCAATTAGATTTAGCAAAAGTCTGATCTAGCAGCGACACACGAACAACGAGTAAAGAAAATCCTAGTGCTTTAGATCACTCAATGCAAAGACAAGTTATGATGACACTTCTGCGGGTAGTTGTTCCTCTGGCAAACAGCCTACCGTGCCCACACACCAACAGAGCACAGCATTTAGACCAGTAATAAATAAGCACCCTGCATGCTTGGTTTAGCCTTTTTTTTTTTTTTTTTTTTGGTTAACAACCTTCTTTCGGTCTGTGATGCGTATACTTTTCCCAAAAAAAAGCCAAGCTAAGGACCTCCAGAAGAGCACCTTCTCACCCGTGCATGTCCTGGATGCCCCCTTTTCTCCTCCCAACTCTACAACTTAACGCGGCACAGGACTGCGGGCTCACAACTTAGCTTTGGACACCGAGCTCTGCCTTTCCAGCGGGGGGATGCTCGTCCCCCTCCATCCCGGGGCTGGAGCCACGGGCCGACACGGGGGAAGATGCAAAAGGAGGAGGGAACCACCAGAAAATCCACTCCGGCGGCCCCGGCGCGGGTCCGAATGCTTCTCCCCGGGCAGGACTCGGGTAATGTCCTCCTCCCCAAGCCCGTGGGACCCGGACCCTTCCCCGCAGGGTACCCGAGGGTACCGGGGGTGGGGGGGAGCCCTGCCCGCCGCCCCGCTGCCCCCGGCGCCTTACCGGGCTCCGCCGGGGGAACTCTCCCAGCACGATGCTGACCACGGGGATGCGCAGCGCCGCCGAGATGAAGTCCAGCTCCAGCATCTCCCCGCGGCTCTGCGGGAAGGCGAGGATGGCGGAGACCCCCTGCACCACCACGGTGTGGCAGAGGCTCTGCAGGAAGGAGACGGGGTCGTTGCTCCAGGAGGCGCTGGGGGAAGAGAAGGGGAAGAGGGGCAGGTCGCCCAGCCCGGCTTCGATCGCCATCACCACCTCCAGGGACAGGTTGTAGGGCAGCAGCCCGGACACGCCGTTGAGGTTCGCCACGGCGAGCAGCAGCGCGTCCCGCGGCGAGGGCGAGGGGGGCGGCCGCCTTTCCCCGCCGACTCCCGGCCGCCGGCCCCGAGGCCCCGCCGCGGCCCCCCCTTCGGGGCTACCGCTCGCCCGCCGCCCGCTCGCCACCTCCCCGCCGGGCCAGGCGGCGACGC